>NW_024715505.1:0-61600 GCF_018991925.1 Homarus americanus
GATTTAATTATGACTGTAGTGTAGAGGATCATGAAACGATAGATAAGTCTGATAAAGAGCAAGATAAATTAAAACGGCTTAATAACATGACATCAACAATCAGTCTCAAAGTATTAAATAACTTATAGGAAATAGTGATAATGTGGCTTGGCTTCAAGGGCTAACACAAGCGCGTAATTAATTACAAATGAAACAAAACAGCTTTCATTACAGGGAGAAAGAGACATTAAGAGTATTGGACATAATGTGCTAGTAGCCAGGAGAAACTGAGGTGTTGGAAATTTTGCAAGACACAAGTCTAGTTAATAAGACTGGACTATTAAGATTGCTGCACAGGTGGTTACACAACAATGAACATCAAGAATCCTAAGGTTAAGAAGATGTATGTTCCATGGTGAATTTTTTTCTACGGGTATCAGCCACCATTCAGAGAAAGGACAGGCCTGTGATTGTACTACTGTACTGTATGTTAAGGAGCACCTGACAGTAACCGGTAATGATGAGCTAAATAAATTATACAATCTGAATCTATTTGATGTGAACTAAAAGCATAAACAAAACAGTGGTTGTTATAGGCTGACTCGGCCTCACAGGGGAAGTAGACTCCATGGTCATCCAGAACACAAAGCTCTCATGTAGTCAGGTGGATTGGTGACTCTTACCACTAAACTAAGGAGGAGATTCCTTGACCTCCTTCAAGATTCATTCCTCACACAACTTACATGACAGGACCCACCAGAGCCTTCTGTATATACTGTACTGCTCTGACAACTGAGGTGGAGTCACAAGGTCCATGTCGGGAAAAACACTCTGACACTTGCATTCTTTGTATCAATATATGCACTGTGTCTATAAAACTCTAAGGGATACTTGTACTTCCTTGGCTGGTGTGCATCACACAGTTCATAGAATATCCCGATTAACACATTTACTCATTTCCTTGAAATGGTAACAGACTACATGGATCCAAAGGCTTACTAGTGAATGTGTTGCAGTTGAGGTATAATTTTATACATGGTGAAACAGTCTCTAGACACGACTTCTGACTATAAATCTGATAACTAATTTATCTCATTTGGGATCGAGCAAACTTTGACATGGTATGCATTAGATTTCTCTAGGAAACAAGCAAAGTCCACATTCACAGGTAATCTAAATCAACCTTGGCATGCAAACAAAATTTTGAAGTGGATTAACAACTGATTCAACCCTAGGACACAAAGGAATTAAATTATAGTGGTGCAATCAGAATGGAAGAAGGTTCTCGGTGGTGTAGCACAGGATCTACTTGAATAATCCTGTTTGAGGAATATAGGTAACCTCAGTGGACTAACTGAGGATCTTTAATAGCCTGGACTTAATTTTGCTCAAGAATTAAATTAAAATAAACAAGACATCAGCAAGTAGGACACAGTTGCCTAAGAAGGTTATCAACTGTTGTTTTCAGAATATTTTAATAACTCAATGATATAATGTTTCTTATTGTCATTATATTGGCTCTCTGGTTTATATAATTTGTTTTCAGTCTAAGATACTGTATGTATTTCTCCTATACGTACTGTATTTCAATCATAAGCCTGACAACGGGAGCCAGGGAGCGAGTGAGTGACTAGTTAGTGTCGTCTGTAACTCTCCTCACTCCCTGCTATATTTCACTGGATTTATTATTATTATTAGTGTTTACTGATATAATAGTGCTTAACAGTATTTAATTATGGCATTGTAGCCAGGTTAGACTCATTACTGTAACCACCAGGCTACTGGGCCAAGCTGTGAGGTGTTACATGGTTGTTTTTCAACTCGTATTTTCGGGTAGATATAAGAAACTTTCCTCATCTTATTTTTACTCGGCTACATGCACACACCATCCTACATACATAATGTGAAAAATGTAAAAGAAATAATTGTCCTAAGGGCAAACACATGAATGGAATTGACAGTTCTTTCTACACGAGTTAGGGGAAACCGGTCAGTGTGTGTGTGTTGGGGAGCGCGTTGCTAGGGAATCAGCGTCCCAGCTGATCTTCGTTACTCTAGTGAAACAGGGAGTGTATGCAAATGGAGACTGTGTTTTAAACTTTCATTTGGCTTTTATTTACTTTTTGGCAATACAATACAGTAAGTTTTGTTGGTATTATTCCTCACATTTCCTGGTACTGTATACATAAGAAAACTATGGCTACAGGATGAATATACAAAAGTTATTTCCTAAAATACAGTACTGTATTTTTTATATCATTATCGTTTTTATACATTTAGTATATTCACCATAGACTGAAGCACCATTCATATTTTTTTCATTATTATTGAAAAATTAAACAATAAACACAGCCTCTAATAAAGTGTCTAGTATCCATAAGGGTGGTCAGCTTAAGCTGATGGCCGTATCAGTGAACTAAAAGTAAGTGTACAGTACTTTGTGTACATTACTTTTCAAAATTAATTTTGATTAGAAAACATGTATAGTATTACCTTCATAAAAATTGGAGACATTGATGTCGTACTCGTTTTTTGTTTAAAATGGCGTCTTTTGGGAAAAATTTACTCGAGGGTGGACAACCTCTTATCTCTTCCTCAATTAGTCTGCCTTAGAGAGGTTTTACTGTACATAAATGATATAGATGAAAATATATAGAGCCATATTGTCAAGTTTGCAGATGACATGGAAATACCTGTATTTAAGAAGGTAACAATCATGACCATTTGCAGCCATGCAAAAATACCTTCACAAGGTGTTCAAATGGTCTTGAGACTGGTAAAATATTTTTAACAATGCAAAATGTAAGACTGTGTGTAGGATACAACCCAAATCCCCACTATTCTGTTAATAACACTTTCCTGGATACTTTCAATAAAGTGAAAGATCTTGGTATTGTGATAGATCAATCACTGAAGGCAGTGGTCTAAGTGGGGGCAACAGTGAGAAAAGCCAACCAACAATTGGGAATTATAAAGCACACCTTCAAACACAAAGATAGGCAAATGCTCCTTCAATTGTACAAATATCACGTACGTCCCAGTCTGGATTACTGTACACGGTACAGGCGTGGAAACCCTCCCTCCAGAAAAACCTAACGTCCTTAGAAAGGTTCAACACAGTGACTAAGATGATTCTTGATTTATGTCATCTTGATTATCCAAATAAATTGAGGGCCTTGGGGTTAACAACCCTTCTGACAAGACACAAAAGGCACAACTCATAGACATTCAAACTCTTGAAAAGGAGGGAAAACATGAATCTGGGTCATGTCACGCACCACCAAATTAATGGGACATGACTCTAAGCTTGGCAACTTATCATACAATAAAAATAGCCCGAGACAAGACTATCAAGAACGATGGAAGGATCCTACATAGACCACTGGCCTCCTTTCCTCACCCTGACCACCTCTAGTGGGTGGCCATTAAGGCAAATAAAGTAAATATTTATTTATCATCCTAATTAAATAATTTTGAGACAAGTTTCAGCAATAACTAATCTTCAGATTTGTTGTGTCACACCTTGTGTTACACAACTGCTTGTATGGTTTTACATGACAACACAAACACCTTTACACTAAAACAGTCAAACATTTATACAAAACACACACACACTTTTAAACAAATACAAGTAACGTACATATATACAAACAAACTCTCTTAAATAAATACACATGCACACAAACACATTTACATAAATGTCCACTTTTAGGTGAATACACTACTGTAAATTTGTTTAATTAATTCAAGGGTCATAATTAACGCTAATTTGTGAAATTTTTGCACTCTGAATCCAGATCCTTAATCAGTATTTAAAACAGTACAGTACAGTACAGTACAGTACAGTATAGTACAGTACAGTGCCTCTGATTAATTTGAACCAAATCTACATCATGAACTCATGTGCCCAAACACAAGATAAGGGTAATACATTTAAATAATTAAGCTGCTCCATATTCTTGAAAAATTTATTTAAATGTGAATTAAAACTAATGGGTAGAGTGTATTTGATGTTTTAAATACTGTAGTACAGTACTGTACACAACTGCATGTAAACACAAGTACAGGTTGGGTATCCTTTATCCTAAATGCTTGCCGATTTAAGGGTCTCGGATTTGGGATATATTTGGAACACGTGTATACAGAACTTGTATAATGGGGGTAGCTCACCCAGCAGGGATGGGGCCCAAGTCTATGCACAAAATTCATTTATATTTCATTTACAGCATATGGATATATATATTCTACAGGTAGTTTTATGAAATATAATTTAATATAGTCGAACGTCGATATAACACGAGATACGTTCCAAGAGAGATCGCTTTAAACCGAATTCGCACTAAATAATTTAGTTTGGTACTTGAGAGAAACACAAAATACTAAAAATGCTGAAAGTTTACCCAGATGCACCCCAGGCCATCTCCTAGCACAAACAAAACATTGTTTTTGTAGTATTATGATAATCTGTACTCACCCCTAAAGATGTGAATTACACGAAAGTGCTTGGGAACTTCGTGTTTTCTTTTTCCTTGTGGTTATCAGCATATATATATATATATATATATATATATATATATATATATATATATATATATATATATATATATATATATATATATATATATATATATATATATATATATGTAATATCCAGAAATTTCAGAGTAATTTCAAATGCCCCGCCATGAGTGATACTGAGCTGCATGTCATCTGAGGGAGGGAGCGCTGCCTGCTAGTAGAGAGATCATGAACTAGGCCATATGATATTAAATGTAATTTACCGAATTAATAATGATGCGATTCATGAAGTTATGGACTATTATTGAATTTGAAATTATTATAGATCGTTTAGCAGTCTGAATAATACAGGGTGTCCCAAGGAGTTATTAGTTAGGCGGTAAATATACCAGGGACCATGTAACGCTTGAGGAACGCGACGCGCCAGGGCCCAGTCCCGGAGAGCACTCACAGACAAGACGCTCAGCCGCCCACAGAAATAGTCACGTCCTAGTCACCTGTGCTCTTTATTGCAGTATAACAAGTAAGTTCCTCCGATCTCAGACAGGGTTAGATAGGGCAGTGATAAAGTAAACTAGACTAACAGTGGGAGTTCATTTCAGGGTTTCCGCCAGAACCCACTTGATTGGAGTTGACGGAGTTGACTAGAGATTGACTGCCGTTGAGACTGCGTTGATGATTGAGGGTGGCGATTGTCGCCATTGGACCGACAGTGTAAGCCTGTCACTGTTTAGCGGGTAGCAAAGGATCTCTTGGGTGAACGAGTGCTCCCGACAACCAACACTACACGGACCAGCATCAGCAGGGTGATCAGTTCTTACCACTCCGTGCACAACCCATGTCCCGAACAGCTTGTGAAACCTCTTGCTAACGGGAAGCTAAAGTTTCTCTCAGCTCACAAGGTCTGATTGGCTCACTTCTTCCTGCCCATGGACGCATGGGAGTACACTGAGGCTATCTGAGTATATAAATGGTCACACACCGAGACCGTGAGTCTAGGACTCTAGGAGATACCTAGAGAACATTTTATCTTCCTTATCACGGGTGAAGTTAACACCATTCCTCAGACTGATATTATCTTGACGTGTGTAGTTTAATATTTCTTAATTAATTTTGATAGTAGTGTTTTTTGAATGTTTGTGCCATTAAGGGAACCAGAGTGATACTGTGATTTGATTCTTTTAATGCCTCTAATTCTTCATAATTCTGATCTCAGGTATAACCTTGTTCCCCAGAGCAGTGGTTAGGTTAGGTTAGGAAGTGTACACCTGTTGGGGTGCTATAATTTGTTGAGTGATATTATTTTGCTGAAAGCCCTTAAGGCCTATTCATTGTAGAGTAGTTAATTTTATTTTAATACCATTTTAAGTGACTGATATTATTTTGTGAAAGCCCTTAAGAGGCCTGTTTGTGTGCAAGCAACATTTCTTAAACTTCAAATTTATTGTTGCCTGTGTTTCTAATAATTTCTATGTCATTTATAACTTTTATTCCCCAGAGTAGTGTTTAAGTTTAAGATAAGATATTGTGTACCATTATTTGATTGTGTTTAGTGTTGGAGGAATATATGTCTAAATTTACAGTGTGTCTCATTCATCCCAGTCACAGGCGCTATCCTTCCACAGGTCACGGACAGTTCATTTGTGTAGTAGAAGGTTCTTGTGCTGGTTCGGATTTTTCAAAGGGCCCCACTGCCTTTACCATCTATTAAATTTTAATAAACCCCAAGTCAAGTGAGAAATTAAAGTCCAGCAAATTTCACCTTACATATATATATATATATATATATATATATATATATATATATATATATATATATATATATATATATATATATATATATATATATATATATATATATATATATATATATATATATATATATATATATATATATATATATATATATATATATATATATATATATATATATATATATATATATAGGCGGGTAAGTGAAGGGGTAATAATGTGTGTGTGTGTATATATATATATATATATATATATATATATATATAACTCTATGTATTATTTCATACTTACTTATACCTAGTCGCCGACGGAACCATGTCGTAAGTCGAGGAGAGACTGTACTTAACTCGATTTTGGCCGAGGTGGCACTTAGCCAGATATGTTAATAAGGGCCTCAATTCATGCTCCAACGCATCCTAACGAGCTAGACACTTGGGTGGCTCAGCTGCTTGGATCGCTTAGTTCATATTCTGGTGCCAATGTAGAAGGTTGTTCCCTCGCTAGCTGCTGTTATTGTGTACAATTTGTGTTGAGCAATATTTTACATGACTGTACCAAGACCAAATAAGCCAAGAATACAGTGTTAAGACGTAAAATGTTACTACAATTATTATACAGTACTGTACAATTAATAGGAGTGAAAGTACCATATGTACAGGAAAAGGCCATCACTGGAACACCTTAACTTTTGTCTTTATTCAAGACATCATTCTTCAGGTCATGAGATCCACTGATCCATCACCCCAACAATGTGTGGCCTGACATTGCATCAGAAGATCAGTAATATGAGACCACTAATCCCTCACCCCACCTCCACCGCAAGTGTTAAGACAAGACTTGATTACAGCTACATATACTGTACTGTACATTCAGCAGAGTGGACAGTGTATGCCTACTGTAAACTCAAGATGACAGCATCTGTTGGTAATAAAGTACATACAGTGCAGTAACAGTATACATTACAGTAAATTGTTTATTACAATACAGTATTACCCCGCTTAACGCGGTTTCGCTTAGCGCGTTTTACCGTATACGCGGTGCCTCGCCAGAGCCGAACTTTCACTTAACGCGGGTTTTTTCCACGTATACGCAATGAGTGTCCGGCTCGAGAGCTATTTTTAGATTCGCCCCACCCCCCACCCGCCACCCTGCCTGACTGCCTGTTTTAGCTCATAAAATTCATACAAATTACCCAGCCAGAATATAATTTACATTGCTGGAATTCTTACAATATGATGATCATTTTGAATATAAACATCATAAATTTTGCATTAGACATACAAATTTTATATATAATGTTTACTCTGAGTAAATATGTTATTTTTTGTGCAAAATATATGACATTTGTATTCAAAATATTCCTGGGCTTACAAGGAATCCAGCAATGTCAATTATATTATCCTAACTTTAGTTTGAGGTATTATTTATTACTAAAAAGGTAAATATTCTGGTTTTCCCACACATCTGGTGGGATTGGTGGGGGGTGGGGGGGGGAGGGAGGGACCGACCGACCATCTGTTACCGTGTGAAGAATATTTTTTTTTTTTATTAACTGAAGATATTTGTTTTAGCTCATAAAATT
Source organism: Homarus americanus (assembly GCF_018991925.1). Classification (NCBI taxonomy): domain Eukaryota; kingdom Metazoa; phylum Arthropoda; class Malacostraca; order Decapoda; family Nephropidae; genus Homarus; species Homarus americanus. Next base: position 7,832 of record NW_024715505.1, read on the forward strand.
CATACAAATTACCCGGTCAGAATATAATTTACATTGCTGGAATTCTTATAATTTGATGATCATTTTGAATATAAACATCATAGATTTTGCATTAGACATACAAATTTTAGATGTAATGTTTACTCTGAGTAAATATGTTATCTTTTGTGCAAAATATATGACATTTATATTCAAAATATTCCTGGTCTTACAAGGAATCCAGCAATGTCAATTATATTATCCTAACTTTAATCTGAGGTATTATTTAATACTAAATGTTAAAATTTAGTTTTTTCACCCAACATCTCTTGAAGGGAGGATTGGTGGGGGGTGGGGGGAGGGTTGGGACAGACCGACCACCTGGCGGTTGGAAGAGGGGGGGAGGCAAGGTGGGGTACTTTGATTGACAGATAGTGTCGTGAAGAATATTTTTTTTTTATTAACTGAAGATATTTGTTTTAGCTCATAAAATTCATACAAATTACCCGGCCAGAATATAATTTACATTGCTGGAATTCTTACAATTTGGTGATCATTTTGAATATAAACATCATAGATTTTGCATTAGACATACAAATTTTAGATATAATGTTTACTCTGAGTAAATATGTTATCTTTTGTGCAAAATATATGACATTTATATTCAAAATATTCCTGGTCTTACAAGGAATCCAGCAATGTCAATTGTATTATCCTAACTTTAGTTTGAGGTATTATTTATTAAAATTTAGTGGTTTTCCCCCAAAAATTTCTCAGAGAGGGAAGAGCCAGCAGTGTAGTGTGAGAAGAGGGGGAGGGAGTTGAGTCCATTATTTGAATGGACATTAACTTGGCGACTGTATTTCTCTATTTCTCTTAAGTATTAATTGTGTGCATGTACCATCATAAAATTAAGATGTTATTTTTACTAGAACATAGGTATTGTGTCGGAAAAAGTGGAGTTTGGGGATGGGCCAGTTTCTATTGGAATTAATCCCATATGTTCTGTTGTTCACTTAGCGCGGTTTTCACTTAACACGGTACCCTGTGGGTTTTATTGACCGCGTTAAGCGGGGTACTACTGTACACTATATCAAACATGTACAGTGGTATTTGCATAAATAAATACACCTCTATTTCTGTCCATGCGAGATGAGTAATTTAAACTCGGGGAAAACTTTCCCAGTAGAATGGAAAATTCCAGTGTTGGCCGTGACACACAGGTTCAGTCATGCTTCACACACCCTTATCATATAGATTTTTTTTTGTTTTTGAAGAATATTTAATGAAACAAACTTTTAGACAAGCTATTTAGATTTCTTTTAGAAAAATGGTGGTTTTAAATTATTTACAACTGATTTTATAGACTTCAGTATAAATATTTCTTAAAGTTTCCATAAAATAATTGAGTCCCCATTATTATAGTGACAAAATATTTTGTTTAAAGATCTTTTATTGAAAGAGTCTTATAGAGAATTAATTTGGGATCATTATGGTACCAAATTCATCTCTCTAATACAATTAGAACAGAAGCTGTGAATAAAAGTTTATGCACTTTTTCACTAGCCATAAATATTATCTCTTGTGCCTACAGTTTAAATGTAATGGGAGAATGTTTGTCTGTGCGTGATGACATGTATAGTTCAGACTCTCTTAGATCCTGGAAAACTTTCCCCAACACCCATTAACACTCCAGGGATGTGTGATAGTGCCTGTCCGTGTGAAATGCGTACACGTACTTGGAAAATTCCACGGATGTGGGAGATTTCCAGATTTTAGAGTCATCTCATTATCCAGAAAAGTGCTGAACCAATTATTCCTCTTGAATTTGGCATCTAATAATAATAATAATAATAATAATAATAATAATAATAATAATAATAATAATAATAATAATAATAATAATAATAACAACAAAAATATCTGTAATAGTAGTAGTAGTAATAATAATAATAATAATAAAGGTCAATTATGTCTTCAATAAAAGCAAACAGGTTTGGTAACCACCTTGTGCAATAAGTCGAGCATCACCATCAAAGAATTGTGGCAGAGTGCAATGTCTTGTGCTGAATGGGGAAGCAATGCCATCAATGGGATGAACAACACAACCTGAAATTAATAAAATTGTCCCATCAAAAAACTGTGAAATTTTAGTACCATAATTGTTCATGTAGACACAACAAATGCCATATACTGGTTTAAAAGATAAAAAATTATTTATCTCAAGGTTAAAAACAGATATAGTTTGGTGGTAACATTCACCTGTTGTGGGAGAGCAAGGCTGGGATCACAGTCAACGGCATAATCTTCAAATGTGAATGAACGTCCCAGGGCGAGGGAAAATGCTGCCAACACTAAATGGGTGGAAATTGTTGCATGTTTATGGAGCTGCTGAGCCATTATTAGGGGAATGTTCTGGCGGAGATGCAGAAGACTGTCCTCAGGTGAACATCTATCCAGCATTGTTGTGAACAGCTGATAAGGGACAAGAGAACATATGTCATTATTGAAAGTCATCAAACAACTACAATGACAAGTATGTAAGTATGATGTACAGTTGGCCCCAGAAATAAGTACAGGTACACCACAGATTTTCCGGGAACTGATGGTCCGGCACCTCCTTTAGTCCGGACAAAATTATGAGAGGGCGCTTAACTTCCCTCCCTCCCAGCCAGGGTGAAGGTAGTTTTAGGCTTAAAATTTTTATCTTATAAAATGTAGCTGACTAGACTTAGCAGAATATAACTTACATTGCTGGAATCCTTGTAAGATAGTGATTAATTTGAGTATATTTTTTTTTTTTACGGGAATTAGCCCACCCGGGCACAGGTCAAACGACCCACAACGGAGCCTGGGGGGCGAAAAAAAAAGAACGGAAAGAAATTGAAAATATAGAAAAAAGGTTATACTGTATTAATCTACACCACGAAGATTCCGGAAAACCAGCTTTTTAAAGTGAGACAGATTGTAAGAGCATGGAAACACAGAAGAAGGCAAAGCATTCCACAGTTTGGCTGTGTGAGGAAAGAAGGAGGTACTATAACGGGTTATTCTCGTGTGACCGATATCCACAGAGAAATGGTGGGCACCGCGGGCAAGACGTGTGTTACGAACTCACGGCCTTACCGGCGGTACACAGGATGCCAAATCCCCTGAACATTGCCCGTTAAAGTACCTGTAAAAGAGAGAGAGTGAAGCAACATTGCGGCGAAGAGAAAGGGGAGAGAGATTGTCGACTAAAGGAGGAGAGTTAATAAGACGAAATGCCTTTGATTCCACCCTATCTAATAGTTGGACAGAAGAAGAGCCACCCCAGATATGAGAGCAGTACTCCAAGTTAGGACGAATGAATCCCTTATATACTTGGAGCAACTGCTCAGGAGTGAAGTAGCTGCGGCATCTGTACAGCATTCCCAACTTTCGGGAGGCAGCTTTAGTTATACTAAGGATGTATGATTTCCAGGACATATTGAAGGAAATGGTGAGGCCTAACATATTTATTTCAGAATTTGGGAGGATGATAGCGTCCTGAAATGTAATTGGTGGGAGATCGTCTAATTTACAAAGTGTAATTGGTAAATATTGAGTTTTATTACTATAAACTTCACATAGTTCAATTTAAGTTTCTAGGAGTCCATGGTGCTTTAGAGACACAGGAGGTGTATCATTAGTGGGTCAAAGGTGTATTGTTGAATTATTATTACCTGACCTCGGTTGGTGCGCCAAAATGTATAATCTGGCAAGGCTTTGGAACCAAGGGTGCCAGAAAACCGGTGGTGGACCTGTACCATATTTTATGTCATATAAGATGCAGCCCCCATTTAAGCAGGGAATAATTAAGAAAAAGTTGTGGGTGTGTATTTTTCCTCCTGCAGCTATATAGTTTTCTTAAAATAATATATATAACAGGCAATGTGAGAAATAAATAAAAATAATACCAATATATAAATAAAAAACAAAATAAAATACTCGTACAGTATTGACATTTGGCTGCTGGATGACAAAGTTTGTCAATACCCTTACATGTAGTTTGATAGTTTCACTATACACAGGAGACAGCTCAGACAGAACACCTGAGATCCCTGACTCCTCCGCCCTCACTCAGTGTGAAATCTTAACACACAAAGAAAGTTTATGACTCATGTTTTTGATCTTATGATAATTAATATATTTTTTAACATTCTGTACATATATCGTTTCTCACTATTGATCTTTTTTCTTAATTTTTGTATTTATTTATGGTCCTTTATTATTATTATTCAATATTTTTTTTTATTTCTTATTAATTACTATTAGTTATTATTATCACTAGAGTCCAAATGTTCAGGAAAAATGCCATATATGCTTATACTGTACGATATTTGTCCTTTTTGTCATGTGAGTGAAATATTGCCTATTTCATTGAATTATGCCTATACAGTGACCCCTCCGTTAACGAACTCAATCCGTTCCAGAAGGTCGTTCGTTAACCGAAAAGTTCATTAACCGAAACCATTGTTTCAATGGGTTTTTGGGTAATTGGTTCCAGCTCACCGAAAATTTCCTAAATTCAACAAAAATGGTAGAAAAGTTCACTTACTTTGAGGTGTGTATGTAGAAGGCTCCTGGATGTTGATGATGATGATGGGATGAAGGAAGGACAGAGAAGGAAGAAGAGGAAGGCACAGGTGGAAGAGAAGCTCACCTATATATTTCACCCATATAAAATTTTAGCCTTGGTGTAATTCAAGATTATTTTTTTTAAATCAACACTGCACTGCATTATATTGTCAATATAAAATATATTTCAAATGACCAATGAATGTTGCAGTTCAAAAAGCATTTGATAAAGAGAGTTCACAAGATGCCCAGTGAAAAACAGAGAGAGACCAACTGTTGGTTAAAGAAGAGTTGATGTCAAGACAACCAAATTAGCCACTTTCAATGCACCAACAATTAAAGAAATATCAAAATTGAATATTAAACTTTTAAAATTATTGAATAGTATAAACTTCTTGATATTTACTAAAATAGTAAGAAATTTAAGCCCTAGAACCGATTAATGTATTGGCGGACTGATACTAAAGCTGGTTGCCCGGTCAGTGCAAGCGAAAACATGTTGAGGTCGGTTCGTAAGAACTTCGTTAACCGAATTTTTTTTCGTTAACCGAATTGAAGATCCTTATGGAAGGCAGTTCGTTAATTGATATTACGTTAACCAAGGTGTTCGTTAAACGAGGGGTCACTGTACTGTAATGCCTTATTTTAGTGTTTTTTCTGTTATTTGTAAAAAAAGGTGAAGAAATTATTTCCCTTCGATTAGTATGATTGTATGAGAGAAAGACTTTTTTTTTAAATATATGTCCATTCCTGGCTCACCATGCCTGTTGTGTTAGTGGGAGATACCTCTTGTCATGCTCAGTGAAACGTCACTTATCCAAGGGTTGTCAGATGTCATAATCGCGGGTGACGCTGACACGGGTGAAGTGATCAGTTCTCTTTCAAAGACGGAAGTTGATACACCCACATAAACATGCCCCAAGCAAAGGATTCCCTTAAACAAAAACTTTGTAGTTTAGTTAAAGAATTTGGTGACATTTTGTCAACGGATGGGGAAGTGCTCTTTTGCAAAGTCTGTCAAAAATCAATAAACTATGAGAAGAAATACTTTGTTTCTCAGCATTTAGAGACATCTGAGCATAAAACAAATGCTTCTCTCAACATACACAGCAGCTTCTAATTGACAATCTTAGTTTTCAATGGACTTGTGCAAGGCGTTCATCGATGCTGGTATTCCTTTGTGGAAGGTGGAAAATAAATCTCTGAAGGGATTTCTAGAGAAATACACCAAGGAAAGTGTACCAAGTGAGGCTACATTAAGAAAAAATTACCGTATTTCTCGGCGTATAAGCCGACCCCCGAATATTTAGCTGAATATCAGTTCTAGGCTGACGTTGTATGTATAAGCCGACCCCCAAACTCAACTCAACTCATCGTTACGAGCGGTTTGACGTTCAATACTGGACTGACTCGCCTTCATAGTCGACCTCTTATCTATTTACGGTACCAGATTCTCTCCACTTAGCATATTCCATATCTATGAGGTGCTTGTCTTTAAACCTTATGGTAAAATGGCCCCACACACAAAACGAATGAAATATGACGCATTGTTCAAGTTAAAAGTTGCAAGATTTGCAAAGATTCTTGGAATGCCATAAAAACATAAACAGCAGTAAAATCATTAAAAAAATGTTGCATATCCAATTCTCTGGATGGTAAGGAGGATGATGTGGTGTGGGAAGATGACGATGAAGCCGAAGCCGCAGCCGAGTCGGAGGACTGGGATTCACCGGAAGGAACCACTAATTCAGAGGAAGATTTTGAAGGATTCAAAACCATTTCAATTCTATATTGTATTTTAACATTTTTACTGGTCTTTTTTTTATCCATGTCTTAAATAAAGAATTTGTATTTCAACACTTTTTTTACACTAATGTCCTTGGGGTGAATAACAGCTGATCAAGCCACCACGCCAGTAATCGTGGGTTGTAATCAACAGTCGTGTCATGTCGCTGTTGTAGTAATTCTATTATTTTAGTATTTTAGGCCATTTCAGTTCATTTCTTTAACAGAGTTGTATTTTAAAGTTGTTTTATATATGGGTTCTCAGGAATAACAACTAATTGAGCAGTCACATTGAAGTTTTTGAGTACATAGAAAATAATGTCTCGCTGCTATGCACCAGAAATTTTTAAGGTTCATGATCTAGATCTGCTGTATAAGGTGACCCCATGATTTGGGGGAATTTGGGGGAATTTGGGGGAATTTGGGGGAATTTGGGGGGGCTTACAACCTCGGCTTATACGCCGAGAAATACGGTATGTAAACCCTACCTTTAATAGTATCATGCAGAAAATATGTGATGAAGTGAGTGACAAAAGAATTTGGATCTCCATTGATGAGATGAATGATGCTGTTGGAAGGTATGTTGCCAATGTGACTATTGGAACCATGGAGCCTGGACAGCCTTCAAAAAGCTACCTATGTACTGACATCTGAGGCACTTGCTAAAACCAACCATCGTCCAACTGTTATACGAATGCCCTGTCCCTACTGTGGCCAGATGAATTCAAGCACGGAAGAGTGCTCCTGTTCCTCACAGATGCTGTTCCTTATAGGAAAAAAGCAGCAAAAGCTCTGAAAGTTCTTTTCCCTGAAATGCTTCATGTGACATGCTTAGCACATGCACTCCACAGAATTGCAGATGAAGAATGCATTTTGTGCCATGATGTTGAACTGTTGGTGTCAAATGGAAAGAAGGTACAGTCGGCCCTTAACATACGCGGGTTTAGCATACACGGATTTGCAAATACGAGGATTGCCCCGCCGGAGGAATATTCTGTACATTCAAATCGCGCGCCATTCAACTCGCGCGCGGCACCGAACACGGGACACCGCCCGCTCCCGCAACCTCACACACACACACACACACACACACGCATAGCTCTCCCTCACTCAGTCAGTCTCGCTGTAACCACGCTTGTGTTGACATCAGCATTGTAGTTGCAAAAATATTACATTTACGTGAATGTATTATATCAAGCACAGCATGAATAGAATATCACTAATATAAGAGTATTTTAACCGAAAACTATTAAAAAAACGAGTAACATCTCTTGAACATTGGAAGGTTAGGTAAAGTCTTTTGTTTTCGTCATGTATTTTATCCTATTTTACATTGAAATACATCACGTTTCAGCAAAACTACTATTTATTTCTGAGAATATATTCATTCAGGCACAGTTTAGGTAAAATGTACATGTGCTGTAACATTTTTTTAATTGAAAACGATTCGAAAAACACGTACCCTCTAGCCCTGTTCAAGGAGAAGACTGGGAGGAGCTGTTTGGTGCTTAAGACGATGACAAGGAAAATGATTTTGATGGATTTTAATGAAAATATTCAGAAAGACCCTGGCACTGTCAAGGAAAGTGGCTGATGAAGGCTTTCAGGACATGGCAGAGGACGAGATTAGGGAGCTAATTGAAGAGCACGACACTGAGCTGACCGAGGAGGATCTACAGGAGTTAGTAGACTCAGGCAAGGAAGAGGAAGAGGAAGCGAAAGGGAAAGAGGAAGAGGAAGAGCACCAAGAAATAACGTTGGAGAAGTTGGGGGAGATGACCAGGAATATTGAGGCACTGAAAAACCTGGCCTATAGTATGGACCCCTCCATGGTGCATGCCCTGAAATTCATGCGAGGGATGGATGACGTTTTTGCTCCATACAAAAACATCATGGAAGAAATGAAAAGAAAGAGACGACAACTCCCCATCACCATGTTCTTTGATCACCGAAGGAGAGATTTAACACCATCAATCACTGGCGGCAGTGAGGAAGCAGCTGAATCCACCGTCGCCCCCACTTCACCACCCGTTATGGAATTGAGTGACGATGAGCCCGATGACCCCCGTCCTGTCGCCGAGGATAGGTACTGTACAGTAAAGTGAAATTTTTATCTCTTTTTTTTTAATAGCTTTTCTTGCCATGTTTATTGTTTGTAAAAATGCACAGCACAGTACAGTTCAGTACTGTACATAGGAAGTGGAGGTGCAGTTATTCACAAAACATTTGTGTTTGTTGTCGGCAGTAGTGACGGTGAGGAGGTGGAGGAGGCGGAGGAGGGAGCGAGTTGGGAGGAGTGGTGACCTTGGACGCGGGAGCAGGGACGAGTGGAGATGCCAGCCAGTACATTACGGGTGTATTAATTGTTTTTATAGCTATTTTTGCATTTTAATATTAAATATTGTACATTACGTTTCAACAAAACTACCATTTATTTCTGAGAACATGGAAATGTAATATTTTTGCTGAAATGATGTACGTATTACAGTGGAAAGTGGGATAAAATTGTGACGAAAGCAATGACTTTCTCTTTCTTTCTTTCGTTCAAAAGGTGTTACCGTAATCGCTTTTCGAATGGTTTTCAGTTGTGGGATTATAAGGCTAATGATAGGATAGAATATTATTGTAATACAGTATTACCCGCCTTCGCGGTTTCATAACGCGTTTTATCATATCTGTGTGCCTCGCCAGAGCTGAATTTCATACACGGATTTTTTTCCACATATACGGTGAGTGTCGGCTCGAGACGCTATTTTTAGATTTGCCCCACCGCCACCCTGCCTGACTGCCTGTTTAGCTCATAAAATTCATACAAATTACCGGCCAGAATATAATTTACATTGCTGGAATTCTTATAATTTGGTGATCATTTTGAATATAAACATCATATATTTTGCATTAGACATACAAATTTTAGATAAAAAATTTTTCTCAGAGTAACTATAGTTATCTTTTGTGCAAAATATATGACATTTGTATTAAAACATTCCTGGTCTTACAAGGAATCAGCAATGTCAATTATATTATCCTAACTTTAGTTTGAGTATAATTTAATACAAAAAGTTAAGTATTCTGGTTTCCCCACATCTCCTTGGGACGGTTGGTGGGGGGTAGAGAGGAGGGACCGACCCGACCATCTGTTCCCCTTGAAGAATATTTTTTTTTATTAACTTAAGATATTTGTTTTAGCTCATAAAATTCATACAAATTACCGGTCTGAATATAATTTACATTGCTGGAATTCTTATAATTTGATGATCTTTGAATATAAACATCATATATTTTGCATTAGACATACAAATTTTAGATAAAAAATTTTCTCAGAGTAACTATGTTATCTTTTGTGCAAAATATATGACATTTATATTAAAATATTCCTAGTCTTACAAGGAATCCAGCAATGTCAATTATATTATCCTAACTTTAATCTGAGGTATTATTTAATACAAAATGTTAAAAACTCTTGAAGGATGATTGGTGGGGTGGGGAGGTTGGGACTGACGCGCGGTTGGAAGAGGTACTTTGATTGACAGATACTGTCCTGAAGATTATTTTTTTTTTATTAACTGAAGATATTTGTTTTAGCTCATAAAATTCATACAAATTACCGGTCAGAATATATTTACATTGCTGGAATTTTATATTTGGTGATCATTTTGAATATAAAACATCATATATTTTTGCATTAAACATACAAATTTTAGATAAAATTTTTCTCTAGGTAACTATGTTACCTTTTTTGTGCAAAAATATATGACATTTATATTCAAAAATATTCCTGGTCTTACAAGGAATCCAGCAATGTCAATTGTATTATCCTAACTTTAGTCTGAGGTATTATTTATTAAAATTTAGTGGTTTTCCCAAAATTTCAGAGAGGGAAGAGCCGGCAGTGTAGTGTGAGGAGGGAGTTGAGTCCATTATTTGAATGGACATTAACTTGGCACTGTATTTTCTATTTCTCTTAAGTATTAATTATGTGCATGTACCATCATAAAATTAAGATGTTATTTTTACTACAACATAGGTATGTGCCTTCAAAAAGTGGAGTTTGGGGGTCGGGCTGGTTTCTATTGGAATTAATCCCATATGTTCTGTTGTTCACTTAATGATTTCACTTAACACGGACCCTCTGGGTTCTATTGACCGCTATGGGGTACAAATGTACAAGTAAGTACAACAGTTAACTGAAAACCATTCAAAAGTTTATTACGGAAAATCTTTTGAATAACTAAAGAAAGCTAAAGTCATTGTTTTCACACATTTTATCCCACTTTCCACTGTATGTACCATTCCAGCAAAAATATTATATATCCATATTTATTTCTGAGAATACGATATTCATTCAGTCACAGTTAAGGTAAAATATACTTGTGATGAAATATTTTAATGAAAATACGGTATCGTAGTTTTCTTTTGTTTCCAAATTTAATTAATAAAGATTGATGTTTCAAATGTAATGAACAAAAATTTATGTCCAGTATCTATAAATAAACTTTAATAAATGAATACTTTATGTTTTAAATCGCCCTGTGCTACTGCATCCATGGATTTGGCTACTTTGGGCTTGCTATGATGACGGAAGAGATCTGCCCTGGCAACTGTACCGACACTCACAGCTGGTGGTGTGTTGGCATCGTTCCATTGTTTACTGGTAATTACTGGTAAATATTTTTCAACCTAACTAAACTATTACCCGCTTAGAGGTCGAATTCTCTTTTGCCAAATAATTTGGTCTTAAAAATGAATACACACAGGTATATATAAAATAGATATGGGAGGGGGGAGACCAGGTTTTTTTTGGGGGGCAAAATACGCGATTTTAACATCCACGGGTATATCTGTTACGTAACCCCCGCGCATGTTAAAGGCGGACTGTATTTCTCAAGGTTCCATCTCGAATTCAGGTGTTCAAGGAAATTGCACTCGATCTTTCACCACCACCTCAGCCTGTTCTGACAAGGTGGGGAGCATGGCTGATGACTGCACTCTATTATGCAGCAAATTTTGACAAATCCAAAGAAATTATGAATAGTTTGATGGAGATGATGCTTCTTCAATTCGAGTTGAAAAGAATATCCTACAGAAGAAGACAATCCACAATGACCTGACATTCATTGCTGCTCACTTTTATGAAGAGAAAATTATGATGTGTGAGGTGAAAATACAGTACAGTCAACCCTCACTTTACGCGGTTAATGTAGCCCACAGGGTACCGCGGAAAGTGAGAAACGTGTAAAGTGAATAACATAACATATGGGATTAAATGAAATAGAGACCAGCTGACCCCCAAACTCCACTTTTTTCAACACAATACCTATGTTCTAGTAAAAATAACATCTTAATTTTATGATGGTACATGCACACAATTAATACTTAAGAGAAATAGAGAAATACAGTCGCCAAGTTAATGTCCATTCAAATAATGGACTCAACTCCCTCCCCCTCTTCTCACACTACACTGGCTGGCTCTTCCCTCTCAGAAATATTTGGGGGAAAACCAGGTACTGTATAGTAATAAATAATACCTCAAACTAAAGTTAGGATAATATAATTGACATTGCTGAATTCCTTGTAAGACCAGGAATATTTTGAATATAAATGTCATATATTTTGCACAAAAGATAACATATTTACTCAGAGTAAACATTAGATCTAAAATTTGTATGTCTAATGCAAAATCTATGATGTTTATATTCAAAATGATCATCAAATTGTAAGAATTCAAGCAATGTAAATTATATTCTGGCCGGATAATTTGTATGAATTTTATGAGCTAAATAAAAAAAATTATACTTCACCCGCGTAAAGGGGTACACCCACCGCGGAATGTGAGCATCCTGGGTTCTAGCAGGGCACCATGTAAACGTGGAAACGCGGAACGTGGGACCGCGTAAAGTGAGGGTTGACTGTATTACCCCGCTTTACGCGGTTTCACTTAACGCAATTTCTCATATACGCGGTGCCTCGCCAGAACCGAACTTTCACTTAACGCGGTTCATCTACTCATATACGTGGTGAAGTATAATATATATTTTTTTTTTTAGCTCATAAAATTCATACAAATTACCCGGCCAGAATATAATTTACATTGCTGGAATTCTTACAATATGATGATCATTTTGAATATAAACATCATAGATTTTGCATTAGACATACAAATTTTAGATATAATGTTTACGCTGAGTAAATATGTTATCTTTTGTGCAAAATATATGACATTTATATTCAAAATATTCCTGGTCTTACAAGGAATCCAGTAATGTCAATTATATTATCCTAACTTTAGTTTGAGGTATTATTTATTAAAATCTAGTGGTTTTACCCCAAAAATTTCTCAGAGAGGGAAGAGCCAGCAGTGTAGTGTGAGAAGAGGGGGAGGGAGATGAGTCCATTATTTGAATGGACATTAACTTGGCGACTGTGTTTCTCTATTTCTCTTAAGTATTAATTGTGTGCATGTACCATCATAAAATTAAGATGTTATTTTTACTAGAACATAGGTATTGTGTCGGAAAAAGTAGAGTTTGGGGGTCGAGCCAGTCTCTATTGGAATTAATCCCATATGTTCTGTTGTTCACTTAACGCGGTACCCTGTGGGTTCAATTGACCGCGTAAAGCGGGGTACAACTGTACTTTATTTTTCTAGGGTATACAAACTAGGTTTATTACTTTTGAAGAATAATGGAAAAATTGACAGTGCACAATATAGAAAAAATGAAGGAATTCGTTGTACCTTTTTTAGTTTGTGAGAATTGTAGTACTGTTAAAGCTACCATACATGATATGTTTTTATTACACCAAAAAAGACAAATATTTAGATAATGTATATTGTGTAACCATACTACAGGTACAGTCTGTCCAAAAGTTGGTTAACTCCCACAGCCAGCTATTGCTACACTGCCTGCTTCAGATGTTTGAAACTGTCTCAGCACCAACCAGAACATGAAACCGAAAAAAAATGAATCTAAAGGTTCTAAGTAACAGACTCAAGTTCATACATCTAAAGCAGGCAGTGCAGCAATAGCTGGCTGGGGGGAGTTAACCAACTTTTGGGCGAGACTGTACTTTATTGATATATGTTTACAAACAGGTATTTCTGTGAAAGGACATGATGTGTAGTGATAACCTATTTACTTTTTTTCTATCACATTCTCAGTAATGTACAATTGTTTCTTTTTCAGCTCAGAAGAATAATGACAAAATTAGAAAGGCACAAAGCACAAAATATAAGGTGTCCACTCCTTTGTTAATCAAAAGGTTTAGACATGTATTCAATTTTGCATTTTATAAATGAAAGATTTTTATATTTAATTTTTTTATTTTATGCTGCCTACATTTGAAAAGTTTAGTTCCTATTTGTCTGTCTTTTTCAGAATTTTAATTGCCATAACATCCTGGCTCTAATTATTATAATTATTGTTTCTTATTATAGTAGTACCCCGATTTACGGTCAATTGAACCCATAGGGTACGCGGAAAGTGAAAGCTAGCGTAAAGTGAACAACAGAACATATGGGATTAATTCTAGAGACTGGCCCGACCCGAAACTCCACTTTTTCAGACAATTACTCGTTAGTAAAAATAACATCTTAATTTTATGATAACACACAATTAATAATTAAGAAGAAATATCATTAGGTTTTAACACTTACATTAGGAGAAAAAGATGGCTGGGCACATGGGTATGGGGGTTGGTTCTGAGGCAGAGGGCAGATTATTGGCCCTCACCTGTATCCTTGTATCAATTGTATCACTATCCAACATAGGCTTGCAGGGCCTCTTTGTCAAACCCTCAAGTCCATATCCTCACTATCATTATCACTATCACTGACTTGGGCGGCTGTGGGTGGGTGGCGGGTGAAAGAACTTCGGTAATGTTTTTTGATGACTGGGCAATGGCGCATCCTGCCGCGCCGTTTCCCAGCGTATATGAGTAGATGCACGCGTAAAGTGAAAGTCGGTTCTGGCGGAGGTACAGCGTAAATCTAAATCATGGAAAGTGAAACAGCGTTAAGCGAGGAATTACTGTATATTATTATATATTTTTATTCAATGTTTTATTAAAAACAATTTTATTAATTATTATTTATTATTAGTATTATATTTTCGTCCCGGGCCCCGATGTGGGCTGACCTGTGCCCTGGTGGGCTAATCCTGTAAAAAAAAAAAAAAAAACTCACAGATTGGTCTGGAGTGATAGTGGTGGAGGCGCTATGGGAGATGTGGCTATAGTGACGAATCTTGTGTTACTCAGGCTGGACCTCGCTAATCCTGGAAGCTTGGGATCGAGCCAGTTCGATTAGCGAAAATTCTGAATAAAATGTCACTGGCTCGACTTAGCAGAATATAACTTACATTGCTGTAATTCTTGTAAGATAGTGATCTATTTTAGTATAAACATACTATAGTTTGCACTAGACATATATTTTATTAAATTAATTTAGTAGAGTAAGTCCTGCGCTTAGTTCCCTCTTAACGTTGTTTCAGTACTACGTCGCTGAACTTAAGAGACCAAAAATTCGATTAACGTCCGGGATCCGATACTATGTCGTTTTTGTGTTGTCACCGACTACTTTCTCTGACATCACCGCTCTTGTCTGGGAGCTACGCTCTCTCCGCTCGGAGCGCTGCCCTCACTAAGCTTAACATCATAAGCGTCCCCAAGTGATGCCAAGCCAATCTCTGTTAGGACATCACATCATTTGTGTGAGCTTAAGTGCTTTTGCTCTAAAACTGTACTATAACCATTCAAAATGTCTTTCAAGCACCCATCAGGTGCCACTGATGCTAGTGTAGTGAAGAGGCAATGTAAGACCATTACCTGGCTACAAATGTATGTAATATTAACTTGAAAGGAGCGTGCTGTGGACATAGCCATTGTTGGTCTAACCCCCTGGCGGTGCGTATTATCGACAGCGCTGACAAGATTAAGGTTAGTGCTGGAAGTGGTTCTTCTCCTAGTGCTACTGTGATAAAGAAGGTGGAAAGGATGCTGGCAATGTGGATGGAGGACCAGAATCAGCATAATGCCTGTGAGCCTTGATTTATCCAGCATAAGGCCAGATCCTTGTTTGATGACATGAGGAAAACAGAGGGTGAAGGATCGAAGGAAAGACCTTTACAGCCAGCCAAGGCTGGTTTCAACAATTTAAGCGTTGGTATGACTTCACAACATAAAGATGACTGGTGAAGCTGCCAGTTCAGATACAGTTCCTGCGAGACATTCCGCCAACAGCGGAGGAGGAGCAGCGGCGGAGAACTAGTCAGAACAGGAGGAGGAAGAGGCAGCTGCAGAGTCTCAGTGACTCGCCACCCTCCTCCTCTCCACCCCTCACCTCCGCTCCCACCATCCTCCTGCTTTGCTCCACTACCCACCACCTCACTCTACCACCTTAGCCTATCGGTGAGTACCAATACAAACTTAGTACAATACTGTAGTTCTATATACTATTTTCTATAGAAATGGCAATGATTTTCAGTGTATGTAACTTTTTCCATGGGGCAAGGGGCTGAGGCATTAACTCCTGTTTATCTATTTCTTATGGGGAAAATTGATCGCTTAGCACTGCATGCATAGCGTCGCATTTTCAGGGCGTAACCCAGGCGTTAGCGAGGATGCCTGTACAATTGAGTGCAGGTTTGCCCTTAGGACAATTATTTCTTTTACTTTTATCTGTGACAATATGGTATGCGTGTAGTGAGTAAAAATAAATGAAGAAAGTCATGTATACCTGAAAATAGGAGTTGAAAAACAACCATAACACCACACAGCTTGGCCCAGTAGTCTGGTGGTTACAATGATAGGTTTAACCTGGCTACAATGCCATGATTAATCACTATTAAATCCGTAAACACTAATAATAATAGACCCAACCAGAATATGGCAGGGAGCAAAGAGGAGTTTCAAGAGCAGGCGCTTGCTCCCGTAGCCAGGTGTATGATCGAAATACAATTCGTATTAGAAATACATATCGTGTAGTCTAATATGAAAATGGTGATGGGCCCAGTGATAAACAAATTATATAAACCTTACATTTACCTATGATAACATAATAAAAACACCATCATTACTGGGTGAATGAAAGATTATTCCCACAAACAACAATTGACAACTCTGGCGACTCCTTAGCAGTGCCTCTCCGCTCCCTTTTCCGCTCACGGTTTTGGTCTGTTAACTTGCAATAAATGTTTATTCTCAAAAACTTCCACTTCTGTCTCTTCCCTCACCTCTTTCCCAGCCCTTCTTTCACTATTCTGCCCTCCCTTCTCTCTTCCAGGGAATGTGCGAGAAATAGATGGAGGAAGGAATGTGGGAGGAAAAGAAATGGGAGCCAAGTTTCAATGTGCATCTGGATGCAAAATTCAATGTCACCAGACCATTTACACCTATGTGTATACTTATTCCTTATGCTGACTGTACATAAACAAAATTCAAATGTATTAGGGAAACAAAAGGAATATTCACAAACTATAATCAATATTACCTTGATAACAGCAGTCATTATGACAGGCTGTGGATGATTTGCCATCACTATTGCCTGGTCCATATACAGGGCCTCTGTTAATAAGGTTCTGGTAGTGGTGTCAGAAGAATATTTCAGCACTGTTTCCAGCATCTCTAAGACCCCACCACCACCTGTGTGAGGCAGGAAAGATTAACACGACTGGCGCTCTCATCTTCCTCGACTGTTTCATCTTCTTCAGTCTCACGATTTCTTCTGTCCATTTTGTTGACTTTCTAACAGGTTGTTCTTCTGTTTCTGTTCTTTCACTGTCTGTAGAGATTCCACCTCAATCTCTTGACTCACTCGATGTGATACTTTTGTTTCTTTTACACACTTCTCCTGATCTTCTGGTGTGAGTACATCAACTTTACTTGAGAATCCTCTCACATATATCTTCTAGACCCTTATTTCGAGTGAACATCAGCAGGTGTTACTATTGTTGAAATGATTGACTCTCTGTGGTGCACAAACTGGCCGACTACTTGGTCCTCATTACAGATAAAGAACTCTCATTGGTATTACTGGTGGCGTTCTTACTCTCATCCCATCGGTGTTATCTTCTTCCTCCGAGCTCGTACACGTTCTTCACTATGGAACCTTCCTTCTCAACTTCCTTATTATTTCTTCTTTTTGTTCTTGTCTCATCTGTTGCAGTTGAAGGAAGGGGGTTGCTATTGTCAATCACTTGCCAGTGCAGTCTAGGAGGAAGGTTTTAGGTCTGATTTAGTATGGTGACAAAGGGCAGGATTCTTTGATAATGGATAAAAGATAAGAAAATAGAAAAAGTAAAAGGTACAAAACATTTAATCAAGCCTACACTACTTAATACACAATGGAAAGACCAATCTAAGATGAAAATAAAAAGCAACCAAGTAGTGTACAGTATTACAATGGACTCTAAAAATAACAAGATTTCCTCCGATTGCTTTTAAAGAAGGTGACTATTAGAAATATAATAAACTTAAGCTAAAACAACAACAGCTGAGCTAAGCAATAATGAGGATAGCAGACCATACAATATACTGTAATGTGGACAAAGTTGAATATATTCTTTTAAAAGATTATGATATAGGATTAGTGTTCAGCATTCACAACTCATAGGGAATCATATGGTATACTACAGCCATGGACGAAATACAATTAGGTGTTACAGTAATCTACAGTGTTTATTGAGGTTATTCCATGACTGACTCATGATAAAAGTAACATCAACTAAACAAGACTTTAATCAACTAGTGATTATCGTTATTCTCAAGACTGATATCAAAACAACCCTTGTAAAATAGAAGAAAAAATATATAATACAAAAAACACAAGTACTTACCTCAAACTGTGCTAGAGATGAGGTTTTTCCAGGGCAATCCATCAATTCTGCAGCTAAGTCCACCCCAACTGCAATGTATGATCCTGAAAACATCGCACTCATTAATTAGGTGTCCAAAGACATACAGACAGATCAATAGATAGACAGACTATTACATATATTGTACAGGTATGGTACTGTATACCTGGCATCGGTAGAGCATCTGGAATGCTCCAAGCTAGCTATGTTCTGGAACTAATTACTGTACTCACTTTGTATTCAAATGTACTAAGTTAATTAAAAAAAAATTAAATGTCCATTGCAAATTATGGGATGTTTATACTCAAATTTATTTCTATCTTGCAAGAATTTCAATAATGCAAGTTATATTCTGCTAAGTCAAGTCAGTAACATTTTACAAGTGAAAAACTATCCATCTATTTTTTAGATTTTTTTAGGGTGCCCCGAGAATAGTTTATTGGGCACCTTACCTCCTGTGCAAGGTGAATCCAGAGCGTTTACAGCACTCCATCAGGAAGCATGCAGAGTTCATGCTTGCCTTTATGACTCATTAGGGAGTAAAGCCTGAAGGGTCATGGGTTTGTCAGCAAGTTACATAAAGTGACAGGATGATGAGTGTATGGGGGAAAAAAATTCGGTACAATTTATCTGCTTATGGCAAAGTGTGGCAGGTCCCTAATAATGTCAAGTGCCAGGCCTGTCACTAGGAGGAAGGATATCTGGTCAGGAAAGGAAGAAGTTGGTACAATGTGGCTGGGGACCTGTAGGAGGAGGAGGTCATAGGGCAAGTGAGGATGTAGTGGTCAACAGGACTCTCACACCCTCTCGACCAAAAGTTTACAAACAAGATGCGGCCAGGCTCAGGGTTGCCAATGTACTAGGTGGCAGTACAATGGGGTAGAGGTGATATGGTGTGGTGGGACAGGTTGCAGTAGGGTGGAGGGAGGCACATAGGCATTGACAATATTGAGGACATACTTTTAGTGTGATTGTGATGGGCGTGTGCGTTGACATGCCGGATTGAATTAGGGTAGGGGTGGTGTCCTCAGGTCCAATAGGTAGCCCTGGTGGAGCAGCACAGACACAGGAGCAGGTCAGGCTGCGAAGGGTGGAGGAAAGGTTGAGGCACACGTGGCCGGTGAAGATGAGGCAGGACTTGCTCGGGGCAGCAGAACACACCAGGGCAGGCCGGTGGGCGCCAGTAGTGAAGGCGCCAGCGGTGGAGTAGGCCGTGAGCAAGGGACTCACGGGGGACTACCAGCTTATGTCAAACCAGAAGGAGAGGAGTGACTGGGTGGCAACAGAGGGCAAGAGAGTATGGGAGATGGTGGTACAGAGTGTGGAAGAGTTTTTCAATACAGGTTGGTAAATTCTTGGAAGAGGGATATGATCTGTGTCACGTCACTGGAGGGGTTGTGAGGGCACCGGTGGGAGCAAAAGGCCTGACAGCGTGAGGCTGGAGACGAGGGAGAGACCAGTAGTGAGTTGAGTTAGAGATGGCGGGACTGCTGTGTTGCAGCCAGGTGAGCAGGAGCAGGTGTTGTTGAAAGAAGGCGTTGCTGGAGACAGGGCGCAGAGGAGGAGGCGGTGGTAGCCGGACGGGGGGATTATAGTGGCTTGACCTTGGGAGGCTTTTCCCCTGGAACAGGCGGCGGTGGGGCATTGCCGTGAGTCAGCATTGTGCCGGCACGCACAGTTACAACACCTGGGATCAACTACAGGTACTCCTCGACTTCGACCATCCAGACATACCAAAATTTTGTCAAATTCGTATTTTCGAGTCTCGGCGTTAGTGAGTGTGCTATGTACTGACAAAATTTTCATTTGTAATTCCCTTTAAAATGGCTGCAGAAAGCAAAGTAAAGAGTTTGTGGTGCTGAGAAAAATGAACTCATTTTAGATTTCTATGTATTATTTAAGCATTTTCGACTTCTGACCTGAATTTGGGTCCCTACCCGTCATAAGTCGGGGACTGCCTGTACATAGCCCACCACCCCTATTAAGGTGGTCTTTGATTTTCTGGGCACAGGCGGCGGAGTTATGGTTTCGTGAAAAAAGCGACATCTGGGACGATCACGTCGGCAGCAGGCAGTAAAGGTGTGACCCCAATGAGAACAGAAAACACAAATGCAGGTCAGGATGATAGGGTTCTGCATAAAGTGGAGGGAGGATTGGGTTGGCCTCCACAGTGGTTGGGCATTCCTTCCTTCACTTGATAATGACAACAGCTTGTGTAGTCTTCCCCGTAATGTCGACATATATTGATTATACAGTCGGCCCTTGACATATGCGGGTTTAGCATACTGCGGATTGCCCGCGGAATATTCTGTACATTGAAATGGTTAAGTACATTCAAATGAGTGACACGAACACTGCACCGCCCGTTACACACATAATCCGCCACCCGCGCTCCCTCACTCAGTCAGTCTGCGCTGTAACACGCTTGTGTTGACATCAGCATTGTAGTTGCAAAAATATTTACATTTCTGTGAATGCATTATATCAAGCACAGTATGAATAGAATATCACTAATATAACAGTATTTTAACAGCTATTAAAACAAGAGTAACATATCTTCAACATCGGAAGGTTAGGAAAAGTCTTTTGTTTTCATGTAGTTTATCCTAATTTACATTTGAAATACATTACGTTTCAGCAAAACTACAATTTATTTATGAGAATATGGAAAAGTAATATTTTTGCTGAAATGACATTCGTATTACAGTGGAAAGTGGTGAAAAGCAATGACTTTCACTTTCTTTCATTCAAAAGATGTACATGTCGCTTTTGAATGGTTTCAGTTAAAAACTGTTGTACTACAAAAATATTCTATCCTAATTCACGATGCAACAGTTTTTAACTGAAAACCATTGAGCGATTCACGGTAAAATCTTTTGAGCAATGAATCATTGTTTCGTCAGATTTTATCCACTTTCCTATATCGTCGTCATTTCAGCAAAAATATTACATTTCCGTGAATGTAGTATAATCAAGCACAGTATGAATAGAATATCATTGTAATATTAGAGTATTTTAACGAAAACTATTAAAAAAGCAGTAACATCTCTTGAACATCGGAAGGTTGAAGTCTTTTGTTTTAAGCCATGTATTTATCCTATTTTACATTGAAATACATCACGTTTCAGCAAAACTAATATTTATTTCTGAATATATTTATTCAGGTGCAGTTTAGGTAAAATATACATGTGATGTAACAGTTTTTTAACTGAAAGCGATTGAAAAACACATACCCTCTACCCTGTTCAAGGAAGACTGGGAGGAGCTGTTTGGTGCTGAAAGCGATGACAAGGAAAATGATTTTGATGGATTTTTGAAAATATTCAGAAATATGGTATGTGTTATTTATTCAAGTGAATTAGGATAGAATATTACTGTAATACAACAGTAGTGACGATGTGGAGGAGGCGGAGGGATAGGCGGGGAGAGTGGTGGCGCTGGAGGCGGAGCATGGGCGAGTGGAGATGCCAGCCAGTACAGGTGTACAGTATTAATTGTTTTATAGCTCTTTTTGCATTTTAATATTAAATACTGTACATTACGTTTCAACAAATCTACTACAGTGAACCCTCACTTTACGGTCAATTGAACCCACGAGGCCAGCGTAAATAAAATGAACAACATAACATATGGGATTAAATGAAATAGAGACCGGCTGACCCCCAAACTCCACTTTTTCGACACAATACCTAT
The DNA here is from genome assembly GCF_018991925.1 of Homarus americanus. Lineage (NCBI taxonomy): Eukaryota > Metazoa > Arthropoda > Malacostraca > Decapoda > Nephropidae > Homarus > Homarus americanus. The sequence continues at coordinate 29,716 of NW_024715505.1, forward strand.
GTTCTAGTAAAAATAACATCTTAATTTTATGATGGTACATGCACACAATTAATACTTAAGAGAAATAGAAATACAATCGCCAAGTTAATGTCCATTCAAATAATGGACTCAAGTCTCCCCTCTTCTCACACTACACTCGCTGGCTCTTCCTCTCTAAAAATTTTTTGGGGAAAACCACTAGATTTTAAGGTATAATAAATAATACCTCAAACTAAAGTTAGGATAATATAATTATTGCTGGATTCCTTGTAAGACCAGGAATATTTTGAATATAATTGTCATATATTTTTGCACAAAAGATAACATATTTACTCAGAGTAAACAAAATACTTACATTAGATCTAAAATTTGTATGTCTAATGCAAAATCTATGATGTTTATATTCAAAATGATCAACAAATTGCAAGAATTCCAGCAATGTAAATTATATTCTGGCAGGAAGTAATTTGTATGAATTTTTGAGCTAAAACAAATATCTTCAGTTAATAAAAAAAATAATAATCTTCACAACACTATCTGTCAATCAAGTACCCCACCTTGCCTCCCCTCTTCCATGGCAAGATGGTCGGTCGGTCCCTCCCTCCCCCAGCCCCACCAACCCTCCTACCAGATAAATGTTTGGGAGAAAGAATATTTACCTTTTAGTAATAAATAATACCTCAGAGTAAAGTTAGGATAATATAATTGACATTGCTGGATTCCTTGCAAGACCAGGAATATTTTGAATATACACTTCATATATTTTGCAAAAAGATAACATATTGCTCTGAGTAAACAAAATACTTGCATTAGATCTAAAATTTGTATGTCTAATGCAAAATCTAAATACTTATTATTCAAAATGATCTTCAAATTGTAAGAATTCCAGCAATGTAAATTATATTCTGGCCAGATAATTTGTATGAATTTTTATGAGGCTAAATAAAAAATTATACTTCACCCGCGTAAAGGGTGCTGCGATGGAATGTGAGCATCGGGTTCGGCAGGAGTACCGTAGCGATGAAGCGGGGAATGTGGGACCGTAAAGTGAGGTTGACTGTATTTATTTCTGAGAATGTGGAAATGTAATATTTTTGCTGAAATTACGTATGTTTTACAGTGGAAAGTTTGATAAAATTGTGACAAAAGCAATGACTTTCGCTTTCTTTACGTTCAAAGATGTTACCTGTCGCTTTTGAATGGTTTTCGTTGTGGGATTATAAGGCTAATGATAGGATAGAATATTATTGTAATACAGTACACAGTTTTTTAACTGAAAACCATACGAAAAGCTATTTGCGTAAAATCTTTGAACCTCGGCAGTCATGTTTTCGTCATGATTTTATCCCTTTCTGAGAATATATTCATTCAGTCACAGTTAAGGTAAAATATACTTGTGATGTAATATTTTAATAATATGGTATCGTGGTTTTCTTTTGTTCCATTAATTAACAAAGATTGATGTTTCAATGTAATGAACAAAAATTATATTAGTATCCATAAATAAACTATAAAAAATGAATACTTTATGTTTTACATAGTCTGTGCTACCATACCATGCATTTGGCTACTTTGGGCTTGCTATGATGGCCTTAAGAGATCTGCCCTGGCAACTGTACCGACACTCACAGCTGGTGGTGCGTTGTTTCCATATTTACTGGTAGTTACTGTATGGTAAATATTTTCCCTTCTTGAAACTATTACCCGTTTAGAGTTAGGCCCAATTTTTTGCCAAATAATTTGGTCTTAAAACTTGAACTACACAGGTATATCAGTAAATAAGGATATGGGGGGCCAGGGTTTTTAGGGGAGAGGTGGGGGCAGCAAAATACGGTTTTTAACATTCAGAGGTATCTCTGTTACCTAACAGCGTATGTTAGGGCCGACTGTACTAAATTAAAGTCACTGCACCTTTAATGTCAGCATATGGAAACGTTTCAATAGGATGTGGTAACATTCATCAGAGTCTATGGGGGCCACCAGGACAACCCCGTCAAAACAATAGTACTAAGTGATTCATAAACCTCAGGAGTCTGAAACTTGATAAAGTTCCGGTTCTTACAGCAGGAATTGAATGTTGAGAAAGTGCTGTCAGCAGTACTTCATCATCAATTAAGCATTCCTCTACATTTTAGTGAGTCCTTAGGGAAATGTAGATTTAGTTTACTTGGCTGGGTGAGAGGGCAGGAGTGATAGGGTCCGTGGCATTGGTGTTTCCACTCGGCTAGTGTTTCCCATAGAAACATTACCGTCACTGTCATAATCACTGGGGTCTGACTCTTGAAGGGTGTTGGATTCAGTATGAACAGGCGAGTTGGCGATGGCATCCGTATCAGAGATGTCTCGTCCATAGAGGCCTCTTCTGGGATGTTTATGTCGGCCCCCATGCTGGCAAATCTTGCCCGCTGAGGAACCTTTGTGGGGCGATCGGAAGTCATGAGCACCATGGGCATATCTGTCCCCTATGTGGTCACGCCACACTCTGGTTTCCCTTCAAAGCGCATAAATCTTTCGCCATTTTACTCCCTCGATTGTATAATTTATTCCGAGTCCTGACCCATCTCCCTCCACTGACAACTACAGGTAATCTCCCCTCCTGGCTGTTAACACCTTGCCTTCCCTCCCTCCTCCCTCCCCCCCAGCCAGCAGGTGATAACGATTTTATAGGATGAGGGTTGTGTTAGGCTTAAAAATGTCAATGTCAGACTAAACTTAGCAGAATATAACTTGCATTGATGGGATCCTTGCAAGATGGTGATTAATTTGAGTATAAACATCTGATAGTTTGCACAAGATATAAAAAATTTAGTCCTTTAGCTTAGTACATTTAAGTACAATGAGTACAGTATATTCAATGGAATTTTTATAAATATATATATTATTAATATCATAATCATGTCTGTGTTGGTCAGACACTACATATGTTGTGGGGTTAGGTCCACAGCACATTCACCTTTAACAAACAGTTTAAACATCCATTTCATAGCACTGCTCATGGTTTTGTATTTCTTCTTCTCAACACTATTATCACTACCTTGATGGGCACGGAAGCCATATCAATGAGTTACTGACCAGCTCACACACTGTGGAAGTTTTAACCCTTAGCCCGGGTTAGGGTGCTGCTGGCAATCCCTTGTGAGGTTCCTTCGAGAAAAAAATCCCCAAAAAGGCGGGAGAAAATTGACAGACGTTCTGGAAAGTCACCGGGGCCTAAGGGTTAGGAAGACGAGAAGATGCTAGGGGATGCCAAGATGCTCCATGAGAGGCGTAGTGCTGCAAGAAATGAGGACATATTCTGTGCCATACAAAGCAGTCATGCTAGGTGACATAACGAAGTCGGGTAGATCATAAAACAACGTTATAAAAATCATGGGTAACTAAAAAGTAACAGCGTTATAACAAAACAACGTTGCCTGGGACAACACTAAGTGAGCACTTGCTGTGCAGTATATGTTATGTCAGGTTAGTTTTTAATTTGTAATTTTGGTCAGGTACTGTATATGGAATTTTCTTCCATTTTGTTTTACTCAGTTACCTACACAAACAATGTAACATAGAACAAGTGAAAAAAAAAGGAATACCTGGTAATTACAATACAACAAAGTATTTTCAACTCAAAATTTCAGGTAGATTTATGTAATTTTCTTAATTTTTTTACTAAAGTTGCATACACACACAACCTTACATACAGAAAGTTAAAAAAAATTAAATAAATAATTACCATAAGGTTTAAAGTTTTTTATCTGTGTGGTTTCCACCATGAAGCTGTGTGGTGAGTGTGGACGAGGTTGGAGCTCCATGGGAGAGCACCATTAGTCTGGAAGCTGCTGGTTGTTAAGATGAGCACCAGGGGTGACTGTGATGCAGTTTATACACTAACTTGTAAGGCTTTTGTTATTACTGTTTATATTCCAACAATTTTAAGTTTTAACATTACAATGTACAGTTGAAGCTACTTTTAGGGGTGAGTCTAGTGATCTGAAAAGTCCTCAGAGCCAGTTACAGAGGATTTACTGCACTTCAGTTTAGACCTGGTGCTCCAAAATCTGAAACAATCAACACCCAAATCCCAAGTATGCCGGATAAATGGTCCCATACTTGTACATAGACAGGTGAACCTGTTTTATTCAGAGGGCTTATTAGATATACACTTACCTGGTTTATTACTGGTAGATGTAGGGATGTGAAGGTAATAGGCTGTGTTTGTTCAGTTGCAGCATAGGTGAGATTGGCTGGATGTGCCAGTAGCAGAAAACCGTACACAGCATGCGTCATTACGCACAACTGGAGGCTATCCCAAAAGATGTAATACCTGTTGGGAAAGAAACAAAACAATTACTCTGTGTTTTGTATGACCTGTGGACTCAAATTGCTTCAAGAATCAGAAGCAAAGTTTCTGTTATCTAAGTAGCAATTAATGATCAATGATGTTCTTATACAGTGGTTTATTAACGACGGTTCGATTAACGAAATATCGGTTAACGAATTACCTCCCATAAGGATCTTCAATTCGGTCAATGAACAAAACTTTGATTAACGAAATCCTACGAACAACACGTTTGTGGGCATCAGCTGATCAGCTGATGGGCTAGTCTGCCAATTCAGTAATCTGTTTATGTTTACATTCGTTTCCAGTGGAGTAAATATCAAGAAAATTGTTCTCTTTAATATTTTTTATTTCTTATACAGGAAATTATTAGTCATTATAAAATTTAGTTAACATATTGATAATAGATGCAGTACAATGAACTAGTTTTTGTCGCCCATCAGCTGCTTGACTCAGCCACCAGGCGTCAGTGCGGCCTCAGTTGACAGTGGAGTGAACATCTGTTTTGTTGGTGTCTTGAATATTTATGCATTTTTACATTGAAATTATTGGTCATTCTGAAATTTAGTCAACATATTGGTAATATATAGATCAGTGTAGTGTTGATTTAAATAAAATATATTGAATTACACCTATTGAACTTAAAATTTTATTGGTGAAATGGCGGCATCAAGCATGGGTCCCCTGAAAGGTGATTTCTCCTCCATCCCCACTTCCTTCTCTTCTCCTTCTCCTCCACCCCCCCTTCTAATTCATCATCATCATCATCAACCAGGAACCTTCTACATACACACCTCAAAGTAAGTGTACTTTACTGCATTTTTTTACTTTGTATGTACTTTTCTGTGAGCTGGAACCAATTCAATATCCCATTGAAACAATGGATTAGGTTAACAAAATTTCAGTTAACCTAACGACTCTGTGAAACGACTTGTGTTCGTTAACCGAGGGACCACTGTTTATCCAAACCAGAGAACCAGATAATAAATAGTCATAGATGTGTCTTAGATGTTGTGAGAAACTTGTGTAAATTTAAATATGAAAATAGGAATACAATTTGGTCAATGTGTAGAGTATATGTTTTGGTCTATGATGCTCGCCCAGGATTACTATGTTATTATTCTTTTTTCTTATTAGTTCTGATTAAGAGAGTGATTTACTGTTTAGGTTCAAAATTTGGATAACAGTATAGAAGACATAGTTTACTCTGCTAAGATGTGGTGCAGCTATGGGTGTGGTAATACTGCCTAAGGGTGTGGTTATACTGCCTAAGGGTGTGGTTATACTGCCTAAGGGTGTGGTTATGCTGCTTAAGGGTGTGGTTATACTGCCTAAGGGTGGTTATCCTGCTTAAGGGTGTGGTTACACTGCCTAAGGGTGTTGTTATACTGCTTAAGGGTGTGGTTATACTGCCTAAGGTGTTGTTATACTGCTTAAGGGTGTGGTTATACTGCCTAAGGTGTGGTTATCCTGCCTAAGGTGCTGTTATACTGCTTAAAGGTGTGGTTATACTGCCTAAGGTGTGGTTATCCTGCCTAAGGGTGTGGTTATACTGCCTAAGGGTGTGGTTAAACTCCATTTAACAACTCTAGCTGGATTTTTGTTAAATACTAACTTTAATTCTAGAAATCAGACTTGTCTTTAGAATCATCAACACAATCTACTGTACAGTCTTCTATAATACACATCACACAATATTACATGACAGGACAGAGAGCAGACAATGATGTTCATACTTAAGTCTCTGTGGTGACCCTAGCAACTGTCACTCACCAGTAGAGTGGTTGTCATGCCAATTGCTGAAGGTACAGAACAGAATCCAGATGAATAGGATTCCTGGGCAGACAACCCCAAGCCAACGTTCCTCCAAGAGATTGGTCCTGGTCCACCTACAAGTCCAGTTACCACACTCACCACAAGGTCTGCTGAGCAAATACAGTCAAGGGACCCCGCTGTTAATTCCAGTTCCTGAAAAATAATCCACAAATACATTCTGTTTCATAATACAAATACAGTGAAAAATATTTCATATACAGTAAGATCTACGTTAGCTAGAATCCTCAAACACAGAACTCTCCGATAGCGGAATTGAAGTTTTTTGGGATCGTTTCCCAAAGCTGGAATTTTCCAGAAAATTCCGGCTTTGGGAACGATTTTCCGAGGGCATATCTTCTGAAAATTCCAAGAACATTTTCCCAGTATGTACCTGGAAACCGGGATGGGGGAATTTTTTCGGGTTTGAGAGAAGAAAATCAGATGCATTTTCCGTAAATTCCTAGAAAAATTTTCCGGTACCCCAAAAATTCCGGGATGTGGGAATTTTTTCCAGGTTTGAGAGATGAAATAATGCATCATTCGGAACTTCAGAACATTTTCCGTTACAGAAAATTCCGGAAAATTCGGGATGGGTGATTTTCCGGCTTTGAGAGAGTCGTCGTTACCAAATCTCTCATTCCCGGAAGAGCTCTGCACCAATTGTTCCGGCTAACAGAGATATCACTATCTGTACTTCCGATCTCAGTGCTTTATCCAACAACACTTATATTTGAAGACTCATTACAAATAGATAGCGGAGTTTTACAAATATCCAAACTGATTTTGCCTGGTCTGATAAAAGAGCAATGGATTGTGTTGCCTCTCAACAATTAATAAGTCCAGAATATACCCCATTGTACAACTGCGATAAAACTACAAAAACATAAGTTAGACTATTTTACTTAATTGTAAATCAATGTCGAAGCCAAAGGATCCACCACATGCTGTATACTTCAAATCTGAATCTGCATAACCAAGTTGAAGATATGAGCAAATATGAGGATGCGTGTACCTATTGTAACTCTCCAGTCATTTTATACACTTGACTCACCCTACACAAAGTGGAACAGGAATACATATAAGACTGATGATATTTACATAGAGTAATAATGCTTACCTTGCACATAAAGAGGATTTTGTCAAGAGCATCAATGTCTCTCAGCTGTGATAAGTTGAAGTCTCTGTATGGCTGATTTTCTGCTAACAAAACCTTCAGGACAGATAACATTATACCAAGTACAGTAATTCGTTCACCATTCGTTAACACAGTATCTGAAACAATAATTTTGAGTCAGGATGATTCAAACTTTTCCAAACTTGATGATGGTGGTGATGATAGTAATAATGATGATGATGATGATGATGATGATGATAATGATGGTGATGATAGTGGTGATGATAGTGATGATGCAGGGAGGCCAGTATTTTGAATATACACATACTCCATTTGTTGTCATTCATCCTCTAAATACGATCACTACTATATTCTGTCGTGGTGTTCCCCTGCTACAACAACTACCTCCCCAAGATATCCACTTCATTTCTTCCTGGTCTATTCATGCACACTGCTGCTTCCTATATGCTCATCACCCTCATATCTAGTGCCATTCTCATTCCACCCTCTCATCTGCAACTCTTATTCCAAATGAGTAACTAGAAACAATCACCACCTTCCACTTGCATTCATCTTCCTTTATCAACCAATCTTAAGATCTTCTCCATCATTTTTGTTGCCTCATTTCAACACACCACAAATTATTTGATTCTGACAAACTGTGTGCCTGTGTTGTCGTACACGTAATTCTAGCTTTGTACACATATTTACAATTAATCAATCTTTAAATATCTGATAAACACAACAATCTTTTCTTTTTTTTTCATTCTTACAAACTATTTTCTTCTCTGTAAAACTTCAATCTAATATGTTAATATGTGCTACATTCCAATGTTTACCTATTATTCCAATTACTGAAATCTTGATGGTTCTCTTAAACATATATATATGAAGTAGACATAAACACCCTGCTTGCTTTAATGCTGGAGAAAGTAAGAAACTAAAACAATGAGAGAGAAGTATTTACTTGGTAGTCTGATGCCTTGAGAAATCATCAAGGAAAGTCCTCCAGTTACATATGAGAGAATTCATGAGGTCTCGATCCACTAATATAGCTGGTACATGTGGGGCGATGGTGTAAACATCCCTACAAGCCAGGTACTGAACAACACTGGGATACGTACACCCATCCAAGAGAGCCTGGAAACAAGACCATTTATGAGGTATGTCACTGTTAATCTTGGTACAGTAATTGTTGCCTATAACTCTCAAAGATGAAGTTATAATAATTTACCTAAATTACCAGGAACATACCTATAACAGTGTGAACAATGGAGCCATCAGACCTGAGATTTGGGTTTGAAAAAAATAGAAAAAAGATTCTGATGTGCACGATAATGAGGTCTATGTAAAAAGAATAAAGAGGTAAATGAAGACTACAGATGAAATACTTATACAATGATAAAAGAATGAACTGAGGCCCAACAAACTGTACAAAAGCCAGTATTTATGACGGCGATAAAGAGCAAAGTACCAACAAACAGCATCTCTGGAAACTGGAGTTAATTCTGAAGACTGTGAATACCTTTATAAGATACTACACTACATAACTGACCAGAGAATATTATTATCAAAGGAGGATTTAAACAGAATCTCCTTATTTCTAATACTGTATAGTAAAGGATTCATTGAGTGACCAAGGCTGACTAAAATAATCAATATCCACAGAATAACATGATGAAGAAATGTTAATAAATTGCTTCAGTAGAGCATTAGGGAATCTTGCATAGAATATTTACCCCAAATAATGAAAAAGAAACTTATGATAATTTGCATTACATACAGTATAAGGAAATAAGGTGTGTTAAGTGAATTAATATTAAAGCCAATGTATTATCTCTTTAGTCTATCAAATCCCAAACAAATACATATGACAAACATTAATGGAGTAAAAAAAAATAATAATAACAACATTTACCCTAATAAACTCTGATGTGTTTTTAAATACGATATACTGTATTACAGAGCATTAATTACTCCTAACCAATATCTTGTATGGTGTGGGTCAAGGATGCAGGAACCTCAATAGGGAAGGGTAGAGGAGAGGTACAGTGCAAGTAAAAGTAGCTGAAATAACAAGTAGGACAGAATATTCTCAACATACAGTACTTCCTCATATCCTCAACTCATATAGTATTAACAGTAGAATCTCAAACAACACCATGATTTACAACCTTCATCATAATACTCCACCTACCTTTATAACCTGGACACCTGGACATGATGACAGACATGAGAATGCGAATATGGAGGAGCTGCCACGATTCTCATACTGGGCAGCCAACTGGGGTGACGTGGTGGACACAGTGCACAAGAAGCCCAGAGCCACCGCCTGTTCGGCCTCCTCACATTTCAGTTCAACTAGCTGTCAGTGCAAATGTAATACAGGTATACATCACTATTTTTATCTTCTAAATACCCATAAAAATTTTCAAAATAATGAGTCAAAGCCACTAATTAATGTTCTTGAGGAATATTTGGTAGCTCATCCTTCTCACATGTTAAAATGGAAAAACCTACATTAATTCCTCAAACTATAATTCTCTTGCCTTAGGAAGTCCAACTCTTTACATACTGTACATCTTTAAGTCTTTTAAACTCCTCCTACTACTGTAATATCCACATACAACTGCATCCCCAACTTCCAATCCTCTCTATCCTATTCCAAGTTCCTAACAGTAAGACCTCCCTCACCATCCCATATAATGACACATCTTTATTATTATATTCTAACTTCAATTCAAACCATCAAAAGTTCTTAGTTACTTCTTCCACCTGGCTCAACTCAGCCTAAACCATTTGTTATTATCAAAACCTCTCTATCACTACACTTCAATATGTACTGTATATCGCCACTTCCTTCACCATTAAAATGTTTTGCTGCTTGGGTCACTCTATATGTTATCAACACTCACTACATCTTCAAGTATTGATTCCTTTACAGTTAATGTATCTATAAGTTTTAATTATTACTCACCCTTAGCAAAGAGGTAGACAATATGGGCTATGCCTCCCATCTGCAGGAGAGCTACATCAGAACCCTGGCTCTTCAAAGGAGTCAGTGCACCAAACAATACTGAAGTCTGTGTTGTAAGATGGATAACAATTTCCAGTGTCTGTAAGAAAACGACAGGTATAATTTTATCTTGTATCTTGAGCTTTTCTTGTCATATGTACAGTAGCTAAACAATTATCTGTGCAGGTGGGGGTCGATATGCTCGAAATTTATGTGTGACTAGTGACAGCCCTCATATACCAAAATTTATTGTCCATGGTCTCATATTGTTTCCTCACAAAGTATGCACAGATAGTTGTTTTAGATGCTGTACCTTCAATTTAATTTACTATAAACACTAATTCTTTTAACCACACACTATTAAATTACTGTGATGTATATATTTCTTCAGTCAACTGTAAACATTTTAAGATACAAAGTATATCTTATGATACAGACCTTGGAGTGTTGGCATGTGTGGTTATAACAGAGGAACTCCGATGGTCGCTGAGCTGTGTGGAGAAGCAGGAGAGTTTCTTGTGCTGGTCTTATGGCTGACTTCATATGACCATATAAAACAGAGAGATCCATCCCTGCTGTTAAAAGCTTTGGTGTAATGAATGGAGTCATCAAACCTTCTCATCCTTGTCTGTCAGGGGTAAGAGACTAGTACAATCTTTACCAAGAGCAATCATGTAAAGGCACAGTTCTCGCCCAGGATGGGTTCGAAGAGGAAGGTGTTACCCATCAAGAGCTTATGAATGGCTGTAACAAAGACTACCTCTTCGGTCCTGTGAAGGTTGAATGGATCTAAATCATCCACTGAGTGACATGGCTGAGGTTCCTGTAATATTCAAACAATATCATATTTAAATGCCAGTACATAATAATCTTGTTAACATTCACGCTTTTGCATAAGTTTGGAAAAGCTATAGTTTGATTGCATTGAAACCAACACAATAATATATAAATTCGTATCTGACATTATTTTTTTGTTTTATGTCTGTTGACGATCAATAAGTAAAATTACCAGAAAGACCCATATTTTCAGTATAAAAATAAAAATAATGACTGTAGTTGTTTTAAGTCACAATAACACTTTAAATTACTCCGCTGGAGAAATAATCAGTGTGACCAAGAAGAAGGTAAGATGGAGAACTTTCTGATGGAGCCCACAGCTGGCACCGAACATTGACCGAGTGACAGGTCAGAGTCTACAAAATTGTTACCTGAAAATAAAAATTTCATTATTTTTTACCTATGTAAACCTTTCACATTCAATACTAACAATAAATATTTCATAGTACTGTGTTGCCCATTACACCAAAAACCTCAGTGCCACTAAGCAAAGTCTATTCATATAAGCCGGGTTTAACCACTGACAAAATTATCATGCCTGCTGCTGACCCCCAGTGGATATGTTTTCTGTTTATTACGGACACATTTTTTAAACAAATTTGACATTTTCATATTTGTTTGAAAAGAAAATCACTGAAGTCTTTAGACAAATGATGAGCTATAAATGAAGTACTGAGGCACCACAAAGCAACTAAATGTATAAATCTTTGTGTGTGAACATTACTGCAGCACACCCAGCCAACAACTGGCCTCCCTGAAATATGATAGATGGAGCTTAACATTTAAATGACAGCCATCAGCAGTGGGAGTTAGCTGTAGGATGACAGCCAATCAGTGGACATTTCATACCTACAGTTTTGCAACATACTGTATAGGGGTGAGGGGAATCCTCAGCTGCCAGTTAGGGGTTAAGTACCCTGGCTTCTTGTGAGGCCTATACTTAACAATCTTCTTTAGAAACAATAACAGTACAATTAACATAAGTTAGAAGAACCACAGGTAAGTCACTGTCCATAAGCAGTGAAATGTTTAATACATCATCACAAAGATCAAGGCACCAACATGTACGGTATACAATATAAGCCACAACTCTACAGTCCCTGGCGTTTCTTCCTTATTTACAACTATCTTGGTTGTCTACAAAAAAGGGCTAAATGATAACAATATATTTTATTTTTTTTTGTATTCTGGGTTTTTGTTTGAGATGGATCAGGAGGCAATGCCCCACCACCACCACAAAAAGGAGGACATATAGATTGGGAGAAAGATGTATAACAAGTGAAGACAGCGATGGGGAAATTGATGCAGAATGATTCTGGGTTTGAGATATTTCCAGGTACAATATTGAAACAAATTTTCTTATCCCTGGAAGAAATTGCACATCACCGGGATTTTTCCGGGCACTGGTGAATGTTTCCATGTCTAAATTCACGCATCTCACGGAGCACTACTGCAATGGAGGCTTAATTGCAGTCAGACAGACACAGAGCTGTATTTATTATGCAAACACAATACAGAGGGCCCAAATTCACGGGGATTAGGTTCTCAAGATGGCCGCGATTGGGGAGTTTACATTTTTACTTGTGTATAATGAAATGTATATTCCCTTTATGTGTTTGCCCTAGAACAATTATTTCTTTTACCTGTATTGTATATATAGAGTGTGTGTAGACACACACACACCAAACACATTACAAATAAATAATAATGGGAAAATACTCTCACAAATAATCAGAAACAAATTTATTAAAATGTAACAATCTAACCTCAAGTCTGTGCTTTTATTAATTATGAATAAAGCACGGACTTTGGTAGACCCTTGCCACAAAATTGTGACCAAGTCCCAGGTTGTTGATCTGACTTTCGTTCATTTACACACTAATTGAAGGTCTCAATTGTTACTCTTACTATTGACAACACAACATAACCTGTACATATATTGTTTCTCACTATTGATCTTTTTTTCATTTTTGTATTTCTTTATGGTTCTTTATTATTAATATTATTATTCAATTTCAATTTCAATTTCAATTGTTTATTCCTTGATAGAGGAAGCGATCTTAGTGCCACTAGTACCCCTGTACAATAACACCAGAATCATCTGGCAAGTGTAGTGTATATACAGTATAAATATTATAAAGGGGCTTACTAAAGCCTAAGGAAGGAAGGATGTCTTTAACACATAATTAATATTATTTACAAAATATCTGGCCAGTATTGGGAGGATCATCGTGGTTCCGTCAGGGGTCGGGAGTGGTGGTCCAGCAGGCGCCACGGAAGCGCGTTGGTGTGGGGACATCTTAGGAGGTAGTGGATAAGGGTGCGGCTGTCGGGTCTTCTGCATACGCACAAGAGCGTTGCTCAGGGATGGGATACCAATCTCCCAAGCAAAGTCATACCCGATGATGATACGGGCAGCAATCACGTCCCCTTCCGCCGACCTTTCCTTAGGCGTCGAGAAGTCAGGAAGTTTACGGAGGACATCGCACTACGTGGGCGGGAGTCAGGGGATGGCTGCTTCCGAGCTTCTTCTGTTTGCGGCGGATTTGGGTCCTAATCTGTAAGAGTGTTAGAACAACGTAGTCAGGTGTGGCCTTGTTGCAGCCAGTCTTGGCAAGGTCATCTGCTGCCTCATTCCCCAAGATACCGACATGACTAGGTATCCATAGGAATGTCACAGGACGGCCTTCATCCTGAAGTGTGGATGTTAACCCTCGTATTGGAGGATGAGGTCCTTATTTTTCCCCAGATCCAAATGCGATCCGTCGAGAGGCAGCCTGGAATCGCAGACAAGCAAGGGCAGAAACCATCTGCTTCTTCCTCAGCGGAGAAGGGCAGCAAGGAGGGCTATTAGTTCAGCCTGAGTGGAGGATGCCCGTCCAGAAACTCTGAGAGACAGTTTGATAGGCTCAGCATGAGAGGCGCGGGAGATGTAGACACCAGCCCGGCCCTACCTGTAGCGGGTCAACAGAACCATCAGTGTAGAGGACGACCCTACCTGGGGACCAGTGGCGATCCTGGAGAGGTGGTATTTGCAGAGAATAACAGGGTTCACCTGGGATTTCGAGCGGGTCCACCGAGGGCAATCACTTCAGGTTGAAAATCCAGCCAGGGAGAAGGAGACGAACCAACAGCAGGGGTGACAACAATATCAGGCAGGAGGTCGTGGTCCTGAAGGGCTCGGATGAGTGACCTCGCCACTGTCTTCTAGATGGAGGTCGGTCTCGGACAGCAGTAGTCAAGTTGGTTTGGACATGGAGGCCCTAGGATCCGTGAGAATGGAAGCGCAGTTTTAGGTAAAACCCTGGACACGATCCTGTAAGGGGAAAGACCAAGTTCGGTATATAGAAGTAGAGCGTCCACTGAGGAGCCCCAAGGATGATCTGAGCAGCTTTCCTCTGGATAACTTGAGACGGTTGACAGCAGTCCGACTAATGTTGGCGAGAGGGGGCGTGCGAGTCGGCACAGGTGCGGACAAAAGACTTGTACATGGTGAGAAGTACAGGATGCTGGCACCAAGGGAACCCTGCACATGGTAGAGGGGAGCAGACGCCGAAAACATATGTCTCGAAGATAACGGACTTCAGATCTGACAACGTGTGCGAAGTTACACACACCCAGGTATTTTGTCTCATTGACCAGTCCAAGGGCTTCCTTGATAAGAAAAGGGTGGGCTAATCCGTAAAAAAAATGTATACAGTGGTCCCTCGTTAACGAACACAATTGTTCCACAGAGTCGTTTCGTTAACCAATCCATTATTTCAATGGGATGTTGGGTAATTGGTTCCAGCTCACAGAAAAATACATACATACAAAGTAAAGCCAAAAATACATAAAGTCAGAAACACCTAAAATTCCCTAAATTGCCCTTAATCACTACATATACACCTTACTCCTAAATCACTACTGTAATGTGATACAGGTGATTAATTTTTATCTCTTGCAAAATATATGGCGTTTATATTCAAATTATTCACTGTCTTGCAAGGATTCCAGCAATGCAAATTATATTCTCCTAACTTTAGTCTGTGATATTATATAAAATAAAAACTTAAAAGCCTACTGAAAACACCAAACCTTTGTTGGGGGGTGGGGGGGTAGGGAGGGAGGGTGACAGTGACATGTTTGACAGTTGGCGCCTGTGGTGTGAAGTATTTGCAGTGGTCCTCGGTTAACGAGCACAATCCGTTCCAGCAGGTTGCTCAACCTAAAAACCTCATAACTAAAAAACCATTGTTTCAATGGGTTTTTGGGTAGTGGTTCCAGCTCAACGAAAATTGCCTAAATTCAACAAAAAAGGTAAAAAGTACACTTACTTTGAGGTGTGTATGTAGAAGGCTCCTGGATGATGATGATGATGGGAATTAAAATGGGGTGGAGGAGAAGAAGAAGAAGGCATTGGGGTGGAGAAGTCACCCCATGGCGCCATTCACCATAAAATTTTAGCTCTCTTGGTGTAATTCAAGATTATTTTCTTTAAATCAACACTGCACTGCATTATATATTGTCAATATGTAAAATATATTTCAAAATGACCAATAATTTGGCGGAAACACAGAAAAAAAAGCATTTAGTTGAAGAGGAGTCTCAGCAAGATGTTATATCTCCTGAAAACAGAGACTAATGCCTGTCTGGTGTGTTAACAGGTTGGATGCACGCCAGAAACTAGTTTCTTTTACCTTCAATTATGTTCAATAATTGTTAAAATGACTAAAAAGTTAATATTAAACTTTTAAAATTATTGAATACAGTCAACCCTAAGCTTCAGCGGTCCCATTCCTTTTTCACGTTTCGTGGTACCCTGCCGAGCGGAATGCTCACATTGTCAGATGCGTGCCCTTTCTGGCAGGCCGAGCAAGTGCGCACAAATTAAGCCAGTCATCAAAACATTACGAGTTCTTCACCCACCACAGCGGCCCAAGTCAGTGATAATTATAGTGAGGATATGGACTTATATGGACTTTGAGGGTTTGACAAAGAGGCCCGCAAGCCTCTGTGGTGGATAGTGATACAATTGATACAAGTGATACAGGTGAGGGCCAATAATCTGCCCTCTGCCTCCGAACCAACCCGCATCCCGTGTGCCCAGCCATCTTTTCTACTAATGTAAGTGTTAAAAACCTAATATTATTGATATTTCTCTTAATTATTAATTGTGTGCATACCATCATAAATTTAAGAAGTTATTTTTACTACAACATAGGTATTGTGTCTGAAAAAGTGGAGTTTGGGGGTCGTGGTCTCTATTTCAATTAATCCCATATGCTATGTTGTTCACTTTACCTCTCACTACTTGTAGACGTTGGTTGAATTAACACGTAAAGTGAGGGTTCTGTAGTATAAACTTCTTGATATTTACTAAAATAGTAAGGAATTTAAGCCCTAAAACCGATTACTGTATTGGCGGGACTAATACTACAGCTGGTGGACGCCAAATGCAAACGAAAACACATTGTTGAAGTTAAGCACTGAAAAACTTCGTAAATCGAGATTGCTCGTTAACGAAGTTAAGAATCTTATGGAAGGTAAATCGTTAACGAAATCTTGTTAACCGGTAGTTCGTTAACGAGGACCACTGTAATTGTTTATTTATGTCCTTAAGATTGAGTTTTTTATTTTTTGCTTATAAAATTTCATAGAAGTGACCTGGGAGAATAAAATTTACATTGCTGGAATTCTTATAAGCTAGTGATTAATTTGAATGTAAACATGCAAAGTTTGCACTAGAATAAAATTTTAGTAGTATTCATTTTGTACATTATTTTGATTACATGTACAGTACAGCTTTGCCCTTAGGACAGTGTGCACATGTAAATGAGTTTCAATAAATGAATAAAGTTACATATATCGAGCCAAAATAATAGTTGAAAAACTTTATGTAGACAGAGCTTGGATGGCTAAATTTTAGAATGACCAATAATTTAATAAAAAATGCACAAACATTAAAGAGCACAATTTTCTTGATATTTACTCCATTGGAAACGAATGTAAACATAGAACAGATTACTGAATTACTGAATTGGCAGATTAGCTCATCAGCTGATGCTCACAACAAAAGCGTGATGTTCATTATGGATTTAATTGTTCAATTTTTTTCATTAACCGAATTGAAGATTCTTATGGAAGGTAATTCGTTAACGAAATTTCATTAACGAGGATCACTGTACAATACAGGTAAGGAAATTACTGTCTCTAGAACGAATGGCTCCTGTCCCGGCATGAAAATGCCAGCAACTTTAAAACTACCAGCAGACATTCTTGGGTGCATTCAGGGTGTCATCGAATAATAGAGGACGAAATAAAATCTGCGAACTTAGGGGTGCCTGTATAATATAAATAAACAAAATATACTACTCTGCATACACTATACACTCACTAGCAGATGCTGTCATCTTGAGCTTGTGATGCAGGCAGACAAATGGTGATATGATGATACATGATGGCCTGCCTTTGTCCTGTACCATCTACTGTGGCAGCTAGTGCATGTCACTCTCCTCTCCATGAAGGAGGGATTGTACACACATTGTATATTGTACATAAACCCTCTACACACTAGCATACAGTAGACATACACTGTCCGCTCTGCTGAATGTACACAGTACAGCACTTTCACACTTATTAAATGTGAGTACAATATATACATAACTGTAATCACTTTTACCTCTTAACATTACTTAGACAGTATTCTTGGCTGATTGTATCTGGGTACAGTACTGCATAACACAGTTCATATGTGAAACAGATACGGAGTGAGCAAACAAGCTTTTACAATGGCAGCAGACTAAGAGTGTCATGGTGCAAGAAACTTGAAGAGATAGATTACGAGATACATCAGCCAATCATAGGCATCACATACAGTCACATGACAGTATAGTAGCCAATCATAGCTCATGAGCACTCAGACTTATCCACCCACAGCACGTGTCGATGCACAATACAATCTCTAAAATTTGTCCAGATGCCAAGAAATGGATATATTTTTCTCGAATTTCTCAGAATACTAAAAAATATTGCTCAGGTTATTGGAAAGTTCAGGGATAAAGATTCTGACTAACAGGAGATTACTATATACTAAAAATTATTCATGGTTACAACTGTCACTTTAATTCTCTTTCCTCTGTTCTAAGTCCTGGGTGAAAACTCAACAAAGGCTATAAAAATTACTAGATTGGATACAGGACTCATGCAAATAATCTAAATACAGTATTAAATTGTTTAAAATTTCACAAGTGATGCAACATAATCATGTTTTGGAAAAATAATAAATAACATTGACAATTACAAATCAAAAGCATTGTTATTTTATTCGTAAAACCATGCCATTTAAGGATTCCAATGAAAACTAAAGTATAATGGTTTTCTTGGGCTATCATTAGTTGAATTAGCTTACTGTTTACCATTGTTTGCATACCTGCAGAGTCCAGGTACATGCAGAACTAAAGTGAACTTGCATAATAATTTTACTTAATAAACACTTGTAAACAGTAAGACACTTTGTTTGATTTGCTTTACACTTGAGACTTCCTCCTCCTGACATTGATGGTGGGCACACAGAAGGCCAGGTGATGCCAGTCTCCATCACTTAGTCCTGCTCTCACCACCACCCCTTGACTCAGAGGGGTACTCTCCCTGTCAACCTCCGTGATACACAAACTTGCAGACAATCTTAAAAAGACACATCAGGGAAAAATTAATAAGAATTCACCTATATAAATCAAAACCACTTATCCATTTTAGAATATTTTTGTCTTTGCATGTGAGTTTGACTTATAATTTATTATTTATATTACTGTGGATGCCTCTACATTTGCCAGCTAGTTTCTAAAATTCTTAATACCACTGATTAAGACAAATGGAGATGATAGTTAGAAGTGCAGCTCAACAAGAAACAAATATAAAATAGTGACAAGATAAAACTTACTGCAAGATAAGATACAACTACTATCTTTACTCCTCTCCTCCTTTTATATGGGGTGGATATAGGATGCTGAAACCTCCAGAAAGGGAGAAATGGTGTAGGGCAGTACAGGCGTGCCAGGGAGGGGCTGAAACACAACTACAAAAATGCTGCACACACACACTTCCTTGACAGTATCCCTATTTGAATACTGTGAATTACTGTATACTGTACTGTACAAATATTTCCTTGAGAAAAGGACCTCACAGAGAGAGGAGACAAGTAATCAACTTAAATTTCTGTAAACAGTATAAATTATGATTCAAAACTGTGATGAAGGACTTCCATAAACAAAGGTGTTATCATCTACAAGTAGTGCATTACCACAGCTCTATGCGAATGTTGCATTTACTGGAGTGTGCAGGTGACAAAAATACATTTATCATTAATAAACAATGGACTCTATATTTTTACTCTAATATTTTAGGGTCATACAGTAAGTCCAAATCCGGATGCCAGAAATCCGGACCACCCAGAATCGGACTTTTGAAAACTCAATTTTTTTTAAATTTAGCTGGCTTTTGTGTGTATATGTCGTGGGGCGCCACAGCTGCCTGGCGACAACAAGCTGGCGATCGCCACTTTGCAGGCAATCACTGTGACAGCGTATGTAATTTTGAGTCCTACTGTTTCTATTACAGAGTACTGTACAAGCCCATAATAATGTCAAAGTAGATAAACTTTGTTGTGTGAAGAGAAGAACACGTTGAAATTGGTGACAAACTTGAAATAATTAAGAAACCAGAATGTGGTGTGAGCAATACTGTTCTAATAAAACATCGACATTGGAAAGTCTACAATTTATATAAAAAACAAAGAATAAAATGCTAGAATTCACAGCTTTTTCTTTAAAACTGCTCGTTTTTAAATATGAAGCATGCTGTATTTGCTAATGAATAAACTATCAAAATGTACCTGTTCATCTTTTCTTTATTCCTCCTTAAATTTGAATTTTAAAAGTACTGCCTGAGAGTCGGAAATCCGAAAATCCGGACCGACCCAATCAAGCAGTCCGGATTTTGGACTTCTACTTCATAAACTTTTTCTTTACTGAACTATAACACATTACTAAATCAATATTTACAAGTGTTTATTTCAGTTACCAACATAATACAGTAAAATATATACTGTATATTTTTTTTTAACAAACTTCAATGACTCACCTTTGTTGGGTCAACCAAAGAGAAAACATTAGATGTTGTGTCCCAACAGATAACACGTGGAGCTTGTTTAGGCTAAGTTCACTACTCACTGATGCATTTGATGTGGCACCACCTGGGGACAAGGTTTTCACTCACTATCTCTATGACATCATAACTTCAAACAATTATCTTTAAAATCAAGGAAGATAAGACTTTAAAACATTATATTAATCTAATACTTTTCCTGGCTCCCAAATACAGGAAGTGAATCAAATAAAGAGAAACCTAAAAAAAGGAAGGAAGAAAAATGGTACTGTAGAGGAGAGTGATGCAAGACAAGTACAGAAAACCGCCTTACAAGCACACAATGCCGCCGCATACGCGCACACCTTGCCTTTTACACACACACACGCTCTTTCAATAAACGTTAATTATTATTATTATTATTACTACGCACACACACACACACACACATACACACACACACACACTAAGCTCTCGGCGTCACCATAGACAACAAACTAAATTGGAAACCACACATCAGTGAAGTTGTCAAGTCCTCAGTTTCGTCTCCACCTCCTCCGCCGACTCAAGTCCCTCGGGTTCCTGCACTCGAGCTCCTCAGTGTTTACTCGACATTCATACTTCCCAAACTCACCTATGCCTCCCCACCTGGTCTTCCTCCCTAAATGCCACACAACGTAAACACCTGAAAAAAGTGCAAAGGAGGGCATGCAAGATTATTCTCTCCTTCCTACTCCACATATCAAGCGCTCAACACACTGACCCTTTTCGACTCTCACTGACCATCACCACGACCTCATCTGCAAATTTGGTAAGAAGCTTCTGCACAGCTCCTACTACCACCTGAGATCCCTAGCCGAGAATTGCTGTTCGATACCACAACTGCATCCAGCCCCATACTTGCATGAACTAGTCGCTATAAGAACAGCCCAGTCCCAACCATTGTAAAATTATCAATAACTTGTAACAAACCAGTGTATTCACTCCCAGTAAATACTACTTCTTGCACTTTCACTATGTTCAAATGCCCTGTAGTTTGAGCTTTTCCCCATCTAGTTATTATATATCTTATTTGTATCACTTATGTTACTTGTATATTATTTGTAAATTGAAACCCATTCCCCAAATATGTAACTGTATATTTTCAGCCTTCTGGCTGCAATGCTCTTTCCATAACCGTTAATTGTTATCTCTCCCACACGCCGCATACTTGCATTTTAGAATTTATTGAACAGTCTCCAAAACTGGGCCACCAACAACCATGTCACCATCAACCATACCAAGACCATGGTTATGCACATCAACCTCTCCTCCGACATTGTCCCACCTCTCCGATTACTTTAGGTCTGAACACACTCCAGGTTGTAGATTCCACGAAGCTCCTCGGCGTCACCATAGACAACAAAATAAATTGGAAACCACGTCAGTGAAGTTGTCAAATCCTCCAGTTTCCTCTCCACCTCCTCCGCCGACTCAAGTCCTCGGAGTTCCTGCACCGAGGCTCCTCAGTGTTTACACAACATTCATACTTCCCAAGCTCACCTATGCCTCCCTACCTGGTCTTCCTCCTAAATGCCACAATGTAAGCACCTAGAAAAAGTGCAAAGGGCATGCAAGATTATTCTCTCCCTTCCTACTCCACATATCAAGAAGCGCTCAACACAGCCCTTGACTCTCACTGACCATCACCACGACCTCATCTGCAAAATTGGTGAGCTTTTACCATCCTCGACACGTCTCCTACTACCACCTGAGATCCCTAGCCGAGAATTGCTGTTCGACACTAACCGCATCCAGCCCATCTCGTGCACTGCAAGACAGCCCAGTCCCAACCATTGTAAAATTATCAATAACTTGTAATAAACAGTGTATTCCTCCCAGTAAATACTACTTCTTGCACTGTCACTATGTTCAAATGCACTGTAGTTTGAGCTTTTCCCCATCTAGTTATTATATATCTTATTTGTATCACTTATATTTACTTGTATATTATTTTGTAATTTGAACCATTCCCAAATATGTAACTGTATATTTTCAACCTTCTGGCTGCAAGCTCTTTCAATAAACCGTTATTATTATTATTATTACTATTATTATTACACACACACCAACAACCGCCTGTACAAAAGTCTACATAACCAGGTCATCAGGGAAATCAAGTCTGCCAAGACTTATTATCCCAGGAAAGGTGCAACCTCAAGGAAGTCGGCCTCTGTCAGTGGTACTCCAAGGTAAAAGATCTCTGTGGTCTCAATCGTCAGTCTCCACTTCCTTTCATCTCACATTTACCTAGTGAGGAGGCAGCTGAGATAATTAATAACCATTTTGCTACCATATGTCATACCTACCCAGTCTTGACCTCCTCTCCTCGGCTTACCTTCCCCTCCCTCCCAGTGTTCAACCATGTAAATGCCAACAAACTCCTGAAATTTAAATCCAAACCTCCACGACCCCAATTGACCTCCCAATCAAAATACAAGAGGTTTGCAGTCGGACGCACCCCTCTCTGTTCTATTATTAATGCATCCCTCAGACAAAGCAAATGCCCTAATGAATGGAAACCGCATTGTCACCCCCATCCCAAGGTCACCACCCACAGTCCTAACGACCTCAGGCCAGTTGCCATTACCCCATACCCAGTCTACTATGAGGACTTTGTTTTTGAGTGGGCATTTGCCAGTATCTATCAGTTAATTGATTCACAGCAATTTGGCAATATGAGGACCTCCTCTACATCACACTGCTTGGTGAGCTTTCTGGATTTTCTGCAAAAAAGCTCAGAAACGAAAGACATCACTGGCCGTTGCCCTTGTGGACTTCAGGAAGGCCTTTGACCTTGTTGATCACTGCACTGTTATCAACAAGGCTGTCCAATAGGGCTGCCCACCAACCTGGTCTCATGGCTCACTGATTTCTTGAGTGGCGTCGCCAAGCAGTGAGGTATCAGGGCTTGGTCTCTCAACACCTCCTGAGACCAAGATGGGACCACTGTGCTTCCTCATCCTGGTCAGCACGCTCTGTCGGACACTCCTCACAGGTGGAAATACGTGGATGACTGCACTGTGGGGGTTTCAGTGGACAACAGACTACTCAGGCCAAGGCACCTGGACAGGCTACAAAGGTCACCATCAACATCACAAAACCATAGTCATGCACATCATCACATCACCACCACTCCAGTGCAAGCCCCAGCAGTCACAGTGGTGCCCATCCTCTCCAGCTGGTGCAGTCTGCCAAACTCCTGGGTGTAACTATAGACAACAAACTTGACTGAAAGGCCCATGGGGTCAACACAGTCAAGGAGCCCCGCACTCATCTCTACATGCTACGAAGACTTAGGTCACTTTGGGGACACCCCACAGAGCTGAGGACCATCTACAACGCCTTTATTCTCCCCAACTAACGCGCGGCCACCAGCCTGGTCGCTTCTCTCAACTCCCACCCAACAACGCCAGCGAGAAGGTACAGAAAAGGCCTGCAGAATCATGCTCAGCGCAGAATACTCTGGCTACACCAACGCCTCTCCACCCTGGAAATGCCACCCTCAGTGACCTCCACCACCAAGAACTGGAAAGGTCTTGGCTGTGGACTGCACCACCCCTCGCCATCGCCACCCCTGCAGCCCCCCTACCCAACCTCACAGTCCGCCACTACAATAAAATTCAGCCCATAAGAGCTCGCACCGATAGATAGCAAGAACAGCACCATCCCATTCTATTGTTAAATAATAAACAACTCCTGATCTATGTACCGTACAGCCCTGTAAAATGTATTGAACACATATCATTATGTCTAAATCACATGTAAGTCTGCATATTTTAGCCACCAGCGCAACTTAAACAAACCGCTATTACAATCACACACAGAGACAGACAGGCAGGCAGGCAGGCGGCGGCGGCGGCGGCGGCGGGCAGGCGGCGGCGGGAGGAGGAGGAGAGAGGAGGAGGAAAGAAAGGAGAAAGAGCAAGAGAGAAAGAAGAAGAGAAAGAAAGAACAGAAGAAAGGAAGAGAGAGAGAGAGAGAGAGGAGAGAGAGAGAGAGAGAGAGAGAGAGAGAGAGAGAGAGAAGAGGAGAGAGAGAGAGAGAGAGAGAGAGAGAGAGAGAGAGAGGAGAGAGAGAGAGAGAGAGAGAGAGAGAGAGAGAGAGAGAGAGAGAGAGAGAGAGAGAGAGAGAGAGAGAGAGAGAGAGAGAGAGAGAGAGAGAGAGAGAGAGAGAGAGAGAGAGAGAGAGAGAGAGAGAGAGAGAGAGAGAGAGAGAGAGAGAGAGAGAGAGAGAGAGAGAGAGAGAGAGAGAGAGAGAGAGAGAGAGAGAGAGAGAGAGAGAGAGAGAGAGAGAGAGAGAGAGAGAGAGAGAGAGAGAGAGAGAGAGAGAGAGAGAGAGAGAGAGAGAGAGAGAGAGAGAGAGAGAGAGAGAGAGAGAGAGAGAGAGAGAGAGAGAGAGAGAGAGAGAGAGAGAGAGAGAGAGAGAGAAAAAAAGAGAGAAGAGAGAGAGAGAAGAGAGAGAGAGAAGAAAAAAAAGTCCTAATGACATAAAATCATATAAACAACACAGACAGTCCAAGGTTACTAACACCAGCATACTGTAATGGGATTAAATACTAAATTTACAACATTTTATTTACCTGAGGACATATTTTTTTACTTTCATTTGCTGTATTTTTTTGTCATTCTCTTTCTTCGCTTGTCTTAAATTATGATTTTAGATTTACAGTAATACCTGACTACGAGGTTTGCTTTACTCGATTCTACATTTACGCCGTACCTCGCCAGAACCGAATTTCATTTTACGCGTATCTACTATACGCGGGTGAAGTATAATTTTTATTTAGCTCATAAAAATTCATACAAATTATCCGCCAGAATATAATTAACATTGCTGAATTTTACAATATGATGACAATTTGAATACAATCATCATGGATTTTCCATTAGACATACAAATTTTAGATCTAATGTAATAATTTGGTTTACAAAGCAAATATTTTATCTTTTGTGCAAAATATTTGAAGTTTACATTCAAAATATTCCCTGACCTGCAAGGAATCCAGAAATGTCAATTATATTATCCTAACTTTAGTCTGAGGTATTATTTATTACTATACCTTAAAATCTAGTTTTTCACCCAAACATTTCCAGAGAGGAGGAGCCAGCGAGCCGCGGGAAAGATGGGGGAGTTGAGTCCATTATTTGAATGGACATTAACCTGGCGACTATATTTCTTAAATATTAATGTGAGCATCCCATCATAAATCATGATGTTATTTTTTACTAACATAGGTATTGTGTCGAAAAAGTAGAGTTTGGGGGTCGGGCCAGTCTCTATTGGAATTAATCCCATATGTTCTGTTATTCCATTACGTTTTCACGAGGTACCCCTGTTCAATTGACCGCAGAATCGGGGTATCACTGTATATAAGGCTTTTGCCTGTACAATAATTGAACTGTACTTTTGCAATTTTACCATTATGAATATATCTTACACAAGCAGTATAAATGTGGCTACCTTTTACCATTTACGCCAACTTGTACCTTTCTTGGTCAGCCCTGAGGCAAGAGATAAAAAATAAGACAGACAAATTAGATCACTTACAACTACCTGTACTGTATTTAAGGTTTTCCGTTACAATAAACACAGATTAAATACAAACATCTCCACAATAATGCTCTTTTGTAAATTAATGTTTTAATATTGAAAATACTGTAATGTGCTTTCACCCCTATCTTGACTGGGCAACTGAAAGACATCATCTTGGTTCAGGCCTAAGTAGAAAAATGCAAAAGAAACTCCAGGTGAGCCAATTTAACTCTCACTATTTGTATATTTACAGAAGCATCTAGCTAATTGCCTGATTGACCACCTTGGAGGAGAAACAGAAAATATTATTGTTTTTTAACCAGGCCAAAGGTAAACTTTCTGGTCTGCCACTGTACAATACAGAGGATCCAAACTAATACATAATACCTGTACTGTAAATGTCATTTGCATTTGTCCTGTTGGTTTTTTCACTATATTTATTACCCTAAACAGATTCTTGTTCACTGTAAAACTTCATAACTTTTCCATGCAGCATTTTCACTTAGTATTCACCATCTCTTTAGTTCAGTTTCCTTCAAACCTTTGTAATTACTGCACTGCTCACTAACTTGTTCATAACCTCATTTATATCGAGTATTAAAAAATACTTCAAGTAAATATAACTTACGGATAAGTTACACGGGCTCCAGGCCAAAATATCCTTCTGATCTACAGCTCATCAGTAAGCTTGACTGTGATGAGAACCGCTGCTTGTTTTCCAACCCTGACCTGTGAGATAAACAAGCGTCATTATACACAGGTCCCTTATGCTATACTGTACTGTACTCATTTATTAAATTTTTCCTTATAATCCATAATATTTGGAGAATATGATTAGGAATTCTGGTAAGGAATGTTCACCTTTAAGAAAAATAAAAGATGAAGTTAATTTGCCTCATTTTATTAATACAGCTTGCCCTTAAAATTCATGGGTTTGGGTCACGGAATGGCCGTGAATTACTAAAACTGTGAATAACATTTGCTAAACAGGGGAGGGGTTACATTTTTTTACTCGTGGCAAAGAAATGTACATCCCTTTGTGTTTGCTCTAGGTCAATTATTTCTTTAACCCATAATGTATATACAAGACGCACGATACAAAAATAATACTGTAATGGGTAAATCCTCTCACATTTAATCAGAAAGACAAAAATAATGTGAGTCTACCCTCAAGTCAACTCCATGCTTTGTTATTAAAATCGAGTTGGTTGGGTTGCTAAACGCCAATTTTTTTCCTCATAAAATTACTGTCTCTAGAACTAATGGCATCTGAGCGCCAGCTGGGTTGATACACAGATCAAACTTACAAAATTTCTTTTGTAGCCATCTAGCCAACCCAACATGAAGGATGTTGATAATTGTGGTGTAATACTGTAATTTTTTCACTATGTATGTAGGATGGTGTGTGCATGTAACTGAGTAAAAACAATGAAGAAACGAAAGAAAAAACCATAACACCACAGCTTGGCCCAGTAGCCTGGTGGTTACAGTAATGAGCTAAGCTAGATGCAATGTTATGATTAGGCACAAGGAGCACAGTTGTTAAGAGAGCACAGTAGTACACACAGGTGAAACAGACAAGTGTTTAACCCAGACTGTCACTGAGGCAGAGTGAGTGGCCCAGCCACCTGGTACAAGAGACACCTTGCAGGACGTGAAAACTTACGGGCTCCTCGTCCCGGCCGTGAAAATGCTGCCACTTTAAAACTACCTGCAGACATTCTGGGTACATCCAGGGTGTTACACGTGAATAATCAAAGGCCACGTAATAAAAAATCCAGAAATTGTAAGGGCATGCTGTACTTTACAATAATGTACCTTTATGGTTAGCAAAGTTTAATTACATACAGTGGTCCTCGATTAACCTAACACAATTGGTTCCACAGAGTCGTCCATAACCGAAACTTAACTGAATCTATTATTTTAATGATATTGGGTAATTGGTTCCAACTCACAGAAAAGTATATACAAAGTACAGTACTGTATACCAGTAATAGAATTAACAAAACATTAAATATAAACTAATACAGTACTGTACTGTAATGTACAGTATACTGTACAATAATAAATAAAAACAATAGAATACGACTGTATTTTAACTTACTTTGAGGTGTGTATGTCGTATTCCCGGCAGCTTTGTTTACATATCAAACAGCTGATTGTAGAGGCAGTCGATGATGACATGCCATATTCTTTAACAGAGTGCATTTGTTCTAATGCCTTCTTCATGTTTCATAATAATTTCTGCACTGTATATTATCAATATGTTAACTAAATTTCAGAATGACCAATAATTTTAATAAAAATGCAAAATATTCAAGAGACCAACAAACTCAATGTTCACTCCACTGTAAACAAAGTTAAACTGAGAAGCGTTGTTGGGTGATTCAATCAGCTGATGGGCACACAAAACTGTTCCCTGTACTGTCTATATTATCAATATGTTAACTAAATTTCAGAATGACCAATAATTTTAATAAAAAATGCAGAAATATTCAAGAGACCAACTTTCTTGATATTTACTCCACTGGAAAACGAATGTAAACATAGAACCAATTACTGTATTGGCAGACTAGCCGATCAGCTAATCAGCTGATGCGCACAACAAAAGCGTGTTTCTAAGGCTTTCGTTAATCGAACTGAAAATCCTTATGGGAGATAATTGTTAACCAAAATTTCCGTTAATTGGACCGTTCGTTAATCTAGGGACCACTGTACCAGTAAGTACTCATAGATACCTGCACTATGATGTTCTTACTTTTCCTTTATCTTTACTCTAAAGCAAAACAATTTAATGAGACTTCTACCTGTCTCGTACACATATCCACGATGTACAAGCCAGCCCAGAGTTGTAGGGTGACCAGTCAAGAGTGCGGGTACTGGGCACACAACACAAGATATTGCCACACAAGAGATGATTCCTGGTCAGGATATAAACACACTATGTATTCAGTATTCAAAGGCAATTTATCATGAGGAAAGTATAGTGTGAAATAGATCTTCCATAACAATAACTGTCATGCAGGAAGGTGATGAGAGGTGGGTAACTTCTGGGTATTGTAGACTTGATAAATATCCCAGCATTAGATAAAAGTATTCCTGCAAACATTTATTGTCTTAGGTTAGAAAAGGTGTGTGAAATGCAAAATATATTAATAAATAAAAAGCAATTGAATATAGTGCATATATTAACACAAGGCAAGATGGATTTGCAAACACATGTAGTTGAATAAGTACATGAGTGATAAATTATTGGCAAAGAATACAAGAACCAAGTCAAGTGTGTGAAAGGTGATACAGTAACTGTAGTTATACACAAAGTAGTAAACCTTTTAGAATGATAAAAGGCATAAGGCATGACAAGATGTTTGACAGTACATGAATGAACTAAAGGCAAAGCAGATCTTTTATGAATAACCCATGCAGTATCACCTACTGCACTGTACTGTACTGTAGATGTAAATAAAGTCAGTACAAAGAGCAAAAATAGGTCAAGTAGACCTAAGAGTGTACGAAGTGTTAAATAAGAATTGATATTTGGTTTAGGAAAACGTAAATGGTGAAATTATCCATGTACAGTACAGTACAGTACTGTTTCTCACTGGGCAAGAGTGGTACCAATACTTCCTCACTCAGCCAATTGTCCAAAAGGATATAATGTGCCTTGAGGCAAGTGTAACTGATAAGTTTAGGATAAGAAGAAAGAAGTGGGTTGAGGGCATGAAGACTAAACACTATTTCCAAAACTAGTAATAAACAGTTGGACACATGCACATCTTAAAGTAATGATGACAGAACCTACCAATTTCAAACCATCCATCCATCCAAAACTGACTAAGTTTTTGGTTAGCACACAGACACAAACCCACCCAACATGAAACATGGCATGGGTGATAACAATATTCATATGCCCAAGAATGAAGGATAAAAAACGTCTGTATTAAGTAAACTCAACTCACCATGTCTACAATGGTTTTCATGAAGCCTCGTTATTGCTTCAACAACAGGAGACGGGAACACGTATGTTGACGAAGGATGCTAGACTTTCTGTCAGCGAACTGTGAGAAGCATAGGGTGGGGAGATGGAAGCAGAGGAGGTTCCATGGCACGGGTAAGGTAAGGCACTCTGTGGCTCACGTCCACTGCCCTCCAGCACTCTAGACAGGGCATGGAGTAAAGTTTTAGTAGGAGAATAATATTATATCAGAATAAAGAAGACTGCACATCAAGCATGTACAGTACTGTAATATTTACAAGCATCTGTCAAGGGAAAATGAAAAAATTTGAAATAAAAATAAAATATTGTACAGTGCAGTACCATACTACTGTATTATTATTTAGTATGCACAGTATTAAGTCACTGAAAGCATTTGAGAAACAAGCCTTCTTAGTTAAAACCAAAGATTATTACCCTTTACCAACTAATTATATTTGGACAAAGCAAACAAGAAAAAGAGGCAGGTTGATAAAAACAGCAAGGGAAAGTGAATAAGAGAAGTAGAAACAGCAGACACCGTGACACACGAAAGATAGAGGAGGCGAGAAACTAAGAGAACAGAGAGGGGGGCAAGTAAAGATGAATGACAGAGAAGGTAGAAGAGAGTGTAAGGATCCATACTCACCAGCGGGGTGTTTGAGCCTTGAAGAGTGCAAGAAACTGGGAGAGGTGTGGGTGTGAGGCACCAGCCCACCTCAGCCCACACTGCCACCACCGTCCCCACTACATCTGTTAATTACGAGGGTCTCATCTTAGTATTACACATCATGACAGACATAGACACAATACAGTATATTGTTCACACTGAGTATGACTACCTGGACTGATTGAATGGACTTGTTAAAAACAGAGGTTTCTATTTATTTGAGATTTGTTGAAAACTTTTTTTTCTGTTCAGCTTGATTAGGATTGACCTAATTAGTGTAATTAAGATAAATGGATTCAAACCAGCCAAAGTGAGGCTGAATGATTGGTTTCTAGTTGAATTTAGTGGTTTCCAATTTTAAAACTGATTTCTTCTCAGCTTAACTTAGAGAATACTATTTTCAAATCATCTTGTTGAAACAGCACAATACTGTACTCAGTATGCCGGAATCATGGTTTCTACACTGAAAACTGAGATTTTTACTCAGTCAAATATATCTGTCCCCCAACAGTGACAGAAAACTAGGCAGAGAGTGTTCCAGGATTAGCCAGTGTATCGGGCACTGGAAGTGGCAAAATGTCTGGACGGACGGACAGACGGACGGATGCATACACACACACACAGAGACCTACCAAAAAAAAGGAGTAGACTTGCAGAGGATCGGGTGGGGGGAATTGTTACTTTATAGAGTACAGTCAGCCGTTAACGTCCGACCAACAACGTCCGATCGCATATACGTCCGTGCCCCCCAAAAAAATCCGTGACGCCTGCTGGACCATCACTCCACAATCCCTGACGGAGACACGATGATCCTCCCCATACTGGTCAGATATTATGTGTTAAAGGAATATCCAGGTAGTAGGTATTAGGCAGCTACCAAACAGGAGGTACTACCGCCTGTGAAGATATTGGAAGCATAATGTGTTGTCTAATGGTAGACCCTGCTGCCATGTGGCATCACGAAAATTATGACCAAGTCCCAGGTTGCTGATCTGACTTTCTGCCTCATTTACACACAATTGCAGGGTCTCAATTGTTTCTCTTACTATTGACAACACAACATACATAATGTATATTGTTTCTCACGAAATTTTTTTTCAATTTGTATTTCTTTATGGTTCTTTTTTTATTTTATTATTATTATTATTATTATTATTATTATTATTATTATTATTATTATTATTATTATTATTATTATTATTATTACTAAATTTTCGCCCCCAGGCCCTGATGTGGGTCAGTGACCTGTGCCTGGGTAGGCTAATCCTGCAAAAACAAAAACAAAAAACATGCTTCCTTCCTAGGCTCTTTTGAAGCATTTGCCTCCAGGTGTATGTTAACCTACATCTATTGAGGATAAAATCTTTCACCTACAAATTGACAATAACACATTTGCTGTAATCAGACATATCTAGTTGATTCCGAACAATTGCAACCTCAGTTGCAATTTGGGTTGC
>NW_024715506.1:0-26357 GCF_018991925.1 Homarus americanus
GGTTGAGGGAGGTGTAGGACCAGGTACTGTACACACCAGGTGGAGTGAGGGAGGTGTAAGGTTGAAGGAGGTGTAGGACCAGGTACTGTACACACCAGGTGGGGTGAGGGAGGTGCAAGGGTGAGGGAGGTGTAGAGGTGAGGGAGGTGTAGGACCTTGTACTGTAAACACCAGGTGGGGTGAGGGAGGTGTGTGTGTGTGTATGTATGTCTGTTTCTGTATGTGTGTGTGTGCATGTAAATACTACTAATAATAATAATAATAATAAACGGCTTATTAAAAGAGTTGCAGCCGGTGGCTGATAATATACAAACTTGCATGTGATTTAGACATAATAATATACATTCAATACATTTACAGGGATGTACAGTACTTAAATCAGGAGCTGTTTATTATTTTAACAATAGATTGGATGGTTATCTTCTTATATCTATCAGTGCGAGCCGGGCTCTTATTGGCTGAATTTTGTTGTAGTGGCGGACTGCGCGAGGTGGGCGGGGAACTGCCGGTGGCAGTAGGTGGCGATGACGAGGACGGTGCAGTAGTCCACTGCCAAATCCTGCTTGTGCATGGTGGTGGAGGTCACTGAGGGATGGCATTTCCAGGGTGGAGAGAGCGTTTTTGTAGCCGGAGTAGTCTGCGCCGACCATGATTCTGCAGGCTCTCTTTTGTACCTTCTCTAGCTGACGTTGTTGGGTGGAGTTGAGAGAAGACGACCAGGCTGGTGACGCATACGTTAATTTGGGGAGAATAAATACGTTGTAGATAGTCCTCAGCCTTGGCATGGGTGCCCCAAGTGACCTGAGTCGTTGTAGCATGTAGAGTAGGTACGAGGCTACCTTGATTGTGCTGTTTACTTGGGCCTTCCAGTCCAGTTTGTGGTCTATAGTTACACCCAGGGGTTTGGCAGACTGCACTAACTGGGGAGGATGGGCACCCACTGTGACTACTGGAGCTTGCACTGGAGTGATGGCGGTATTGATGTGCATGACTACGGTTTTGGTGTGATGATGGTGACCTTGTTCTCCGTAGACTATGCCTGTAGCCTGTCCAGGGTGCCTTGTAGCGATGAGTAGTCCGGTGAGGTGTTGTCCACTGTAACCCCCTAGTGCAGTCATCCACGTACTTCCACCTGCGAGGAGAGTCCGATAGAGCGTGTGTGTGTGAGGCACACTCTAGTTTAGAGAGGACACACAGAGGACTGGAAGCCCCAGTCGTAAGAGCTTGGCATCATGGGGAGCGTGACCTTCCCTCACCCACCACAAAAACCCCAAAGTGATGAAGGAGAGACTGGGGCCGCCTCTACCCCTTCATGACACTCCCAGGTAGTAAAGGAAGCCACTAACGATGATACCAACCACCTGATGACAAGGTGTGATACTCGCTCCCCTATTGTGGGTCTAGAGAGAGAGGGAGAGAGATAGGGGGGGGTGGGGGGGGGGGGTTAGTGCCATAACTCACCCTGATGAATGGCCTTCCCCCGGGGATGATAACAAAAGACCAGCTGAATTTAGCATCGCCCTACACCCTTGACAAGAGGAAGAAGGTAAATGTATGGAGGTTCAGATGAGAATATTTTTATAGCACAATATATACACGACGAAAACTCAAATATCGTCTCGTAAATTATAAAGCAGGAGATTCATATTCTTTCCCGTTACGTTCATTTCCTGCACTCGACATTTTAACCCTCTCATTGGCGCCAGGCCAATCACCTCCTCCCGCAGCGAGGCATTCCGAGCGATTGGCGGAGACCTCTGGCAACCAAGAATTGTGCGGCAGGCCCCACCCACTGTAGACGTGGCCCAGCTAATCGCCGCCTTTGCCAAAATTGGGTCAGGTGTTGTGAGTGGGCGGAGCTCCAGCCTCGCAAAATGGCTGCAGCGCGGGTGATCGACCCTGACGGAGGACCAAAACTTGGCGACTACGTTTATGTTCCCAGCTCATCACCTCCTACACGCATCACCACGATTTTCTTTCACGAAATTTTTTTGGATTATATTTTTTTCGATCGAACATAAAGCATCAAGAACCTATCCTTAAGCCCAGACAGCGCAAGAGTGGGTGGGGAAATAGAGGCTGCTCCGCCGTCCCTGGGCTGTTATCCATTTATTGCAAGACATCGCTTTTACTTAGTTTTCTTAGGTGTACGTGAACACTTTCCAGCCCGTTGTGGTATTTCTTAGTAGGACCAGTGGGCATCTTCAACTGAACCAACTGGTTACGTGAGAGTGAAGTAGGCACCCAGAAGCCCACAACTGCAACACACTCTCTCTCTCTCTCTCTCTCTCTCTCTCTCTCTCTACCGATAATGTGGAGACGCATACATCCGCATACATCACAAACTTGTATTAAAGTTTTATCTTCAAAAAAACTGAAAATCAAACGAAAGGACGTAAGCTTGAAAATAAACTGGGAGTTGGGTCCAAGAAGCGGGAGCACAGTGAGGCAGCTTCCTGTAGTGACTCCTCGCACACACTCCACCAAGAAACAACCGTCCATCAAAAATACAACATCTTAACTCCTGAACATGTTGCTTTGTTTCACAATCATTTCCACAAGTGCCATAATTACGCTTAATCTCTTTGTCGTCGGAAGGCTGGTCTAGGTAGGGTGGGGGTGAGGGGTTGTTAGTGTGGCTTTTCTCTATGATGACGCAGCACCAACGTCATATTCACAGGGTACAAATTATAGCCAAGGGCAAAAGTTGTGTTCAAAGGAGAGAAAAGTTTGCTACAGTCTAGTCCTTATTGCACGGATAAAGAACAGTTCACTTACTGGATATGAACAAAAAAGAGCATCTGTGCATGAAACAAAAGAGCACCCAACCTTGTGCTGCTGCTTCATATTGAGCGCCAGACAAAGACGTGATGAGGTTCAGTGTGTCACATCCTCTTCTGGGTGACTACTCACTCCACTAAGATCTTCACTAAGGATTCCTTTATATCTTACAAACTCGTAATATAACAACACTGAAGAGACTTGGTCTTTTCCAATACGTTTCTATGAAATAATTAGTGGAATATAACATAAGGAATATTTTTACTCTAAGAAATGGTAAATATTTATAAACAATATCTACGTGACCTCCACTGTAAACATTAATCTGTATGTTCACTGTATGTTCCTTTACCTTTCTCTAATGCAGGCTTTTGTTAAGCCACCAATGTATGTAATAAGTCATTTATGTCCAATGTATATTTTCAGCCTTCTGGCACACACACACACACACACACACACACACACACACACACATTATAGACATACGGGAACAATAAATCAAAACAAAACATTTATTTCGTTTCAAAAGATTTAACCTTTACACGACTGACTGACCGTGAAGCCCGAATAAGTTCTTTTATGAGTTTCTAGTTAATTGACACATGTAATAGGCCCCTGTCTCATCAACAGAACGTATTATATAAATGGGTCAATACATCTGATATTATATTCAGATTCACCACCCTGTAACTTTCCACTGTCTATGAGTAAGACATGAGATTGACACGTGAGCGGGCAACTTACCCAAGAGGGCGAGACCCATAGCTCAGCATTCCTGTAAGCACGCACTGCGATGCCCCTAAGCTTCAGTAGCTCACCTCAAGTCATATCGTAAGGACGTGACCTAACGTTTATCATACATAAACGCCGTCCCTTTCTCATTCACTCCTAGACAGTGAGACTTACGGTTGATATACACTCGGGAATTATATATATAACCTTTTATAATAAAACAAAGGAACTACCGTTTGGGTTTCGTTACTTAAAACCCAAATATAAATATGTGTGAACGGACTGGTTAATTGGACAAGCAGCCGATTCATATAGATCATTTGACACCTGTGAATTATTAGGTACAGGCACCTCCAAAAGTCCGTGTGCTCGACTATCACTGGAGTGATCCCTGTGAATCCTCTATAGTATTTTTTATCTGACGGTACAAGCCCCGGCCCCCATGCTGCTCGTACATAATATTCCATTAATATTGATAAATAAATCCTTATATAACTGGTAAGGATTCCCAGTTGTGCCTCACTTTAATGCTGCTCATCATGCCTGGCGACACACATCACTGACAACATTAAATTATAATTAAAACATATTATTATGAGACCAATAATGTATCAAATAAAATGTGATTATTAGACTCCCTTATAGTGGATGTGTTGATGAATGTTACCACGGATGTTGCCACATTAAGTAGGGCGGTAGTGGGCAGCCCAGTTAGTTAGTGGGACTATGGCTGTCCATCATCTCAGTGGGCCACATGAGTGTTCCTCTGCATCATCTCAGTGGGCCACATGAGTGTTCCTCTGCATCATCTCAGTGGGCCACATGAGTGTTCCTCTGCATCATCTCAGTGGGCCACATGAGTGTTCCTCTGCATTATCTCAGTGGGCCACATGAGTGTTCCTCTGCATCATCTCAGTGGGCCACATGAGTGTTCCTCTGCATCATCTCAGTGGGCCACATGGGTTCCAGATCAACGAATCAGTTCAATCAGGTTATTTGGTAAATTCAAAGAGAGAGATACACTGGAAGTGTTCTTACAGTAATGAGAGACTGGTATACGTTCAGTCCCATGAAACTTGGACACCTGCTTTGAGATGTTTTAGGAATAAACAAAGACTTTTACGGAAGAGATTGAAATTTGGTTGCACAGTCGCTAGATGGCTCTGCCAAGGTTTGTCGTGTGACACTTGACACGCGCAACATGTACATGTTTGAAACTTATGCTTGAATATTAATAAGAAAGAAATAAAAGAAGTACAAAGAAAGGAGCCAAAAATACAGTATTTGAATATCAATATTAAGATCAAATTGATGAAACTATTTTCCCATGGTATGGAACACAGCTGATAAACATATCAACATGTATGGACTGTATATCAAAATGTCGTACAGGGTGCAGTACATGTGATTAAATGTATTGAAGTATCTAGCAACAATGCGGATCTGGATGTATCTGGCATCTGTAAACTTTGATGGAGCCTCAATAGCTGGCGCCACTGTTCGACATCACATTTTATGCTGTGCTTAGGGCAGCCACTTTCCTATCTTTCATATGAATCAGTGACATGAACAGCGACGATCAGTGACAGTGTCTTTGCAGCTGTTGTCGTGATAGGAAACTCCATAGTGAAATGTTTTAAGTGTTATAACACTAGTGTATTACTAACCTTGCTTCGTTGTTGAAGCTCAGTAATATATATATATATATGTGGTTCGAGCTGATGAGGCGCCACTTTATATACTAAACAGCGCAGTTCAAGCATACTAAGATGGGCGGTAAGAAGGGACAACGTCAAGATGGGAGACACGACTCCCCACCACCATCCCCTCCACCGGGCGCAGACTCTCATCCTTCACCTCCAGCGATGGACATTGCCACAATTCTGAGGTGGATGGACGACAGGGACGAGAGACGCAGAGAGATGGAACTGAAGAGGGAGGAGACACGAAGAGAGGAGGAAAAGTCGCATTTGATGCACTATTGGCGACCCTGGCGCTAACCCACCCTCCCTCACTCGCAGGTATCGCGCACCAAGGCGCCAGTACCCTACCTCCCCCACCACACCAGCGTCCTCCAGGCACTCTTGCTACTCCAACAGCTCCCAAGGCATCTGTTCAACCCCCACCCGCCCTTTCACCAGACGTCACGTTTCAGCTTTTTCGTGAGTGGAGGCGGCGGTGGACAGATTACTCCACGATGGTGGACCTTGACAGCATGCCTCCAAACAAACAACTCATCCAACTGCGGATGTGTTTGTCGCTGGAGACCCAGAGAGTTTTGGAGCACACGTTGCAAGTGCCTCCCGATTCTACGTCTTCAGTGACGGATGTGCTCGACCTTTTACAGGAGCATGTTAAAGGTCGGAATAGCGAGGCCTTGCGTCGCCGCGCCTTCACCAGCTGCAAGCAGGCGGAGAATGAATCCTTTGACAACTTTTTTGTACGTTTGAAGAGTTTGTCGGAGGAGATCGACGTCTGCAAGGGGCACAGCCGGGAATGTGAGGAAGCCTGGATCAAGCACGGGATCCCGACAGGTGTCAGGCAAGAAGAGTTGGTGCAGCGACTCATCCCCCTGGACGCTTCCTCCACACTCCAGGTGGTAGTGACTGAATGTCGGTCATACGAGGCCACCAAGTCCGCCACCTCTGCCTTACGGGCCCCACCTGCTGTGAGAGCTATCTCACAATACAAGAAAGGTAAGAAGGAGGCCAACAACGTGAAGGCTGCCGCACGTTCTTCCACGCCCCCGCCTAAGGCTTCTTGTGGCAGCTGTGGAAAGCAGCATGGCCCCAAGACATGCCCGGCCGCCGACGCACTGTGTCGTGGATGTGACCGTAAGGGCCACTGGTCTAACACAGACAGGTGCCCTGCACGAGGCCACAAGTGTCAGGCCTGTGGTCGCTATGGACACTACGACAAGTGCTGCCGCCAACCCAAGCCCAAAAGCCCGAGACGAGGAGGAAAACAGCGCACTTCCTTCGGGGTGGTTCGCACCCAGCCCCCTTCAGATGGCCCACGCAGCCCAAAGCAGCAGCTGAGTCACATCAGGAGGGTGGAATCGACCACACGCCCCAGGGCTACCCCTTCCCCTACCATCCGCGTCGCCGTCACACACGGTGATGTGTCGGGTCACATCGAGGTGATACCGGACACCGGCGCTGATACTCCGGTGATTGGGTTGAAGCACCTCCAGAAACTGGGCCTCACCAAACGTGACCTGGGACCACCGCCGTAGCTGCAGTACTACAATGCAGACGGTTCCCAGATGCCGGACACTGTGGGCTCCTTTCAAGCGGAGATCACTTGCGGCGACAGGTCGTGTCACGGATGGATGGACGTGCAGCCTACTCTCGCTACACCCTTGTTGTCGTGGGAGCACTGCAAGGAGTTAGGCGTGGTGCCCAGAGACTTTCCCGAGCAGATCCCAGCTGCTCGGTACACCGCCAGCAGGGTGCGTGAATCAACAAGCGACGCGCCTGGCACTGCCGCACAGAGCTGCCCAGAACCCGCGTCCACTCCCACCCACACAAGACGCTCCCCTGTCCAGATCCTGTATGGTCACCCTCTCCGCTCTTGCGTTCCTGCACACGCCAAGGCCTTTGGGAAGGACCAGCAAACCAGAGCCGAGAGCTGCGACCGCCGCGCCGCTACACGTGCCCAGGACGCCAAGGCTCGGTATGACGACCGTGCCCGCCCTCTTCAGCCACTGGAGATTGGTGCCCTTGTCCGCGTCCAGGACCCGACGACGACACGTTGGGACAAGGTGGGCATAGTGATGGGCGTCGGCCGGTCGCGGGACTACAAGGTCAGGATGCCGAGCGGCCGTGTCTGGTGGAGGAACCGCCGCTTCCTCCGGCCAGTCCCACTCCCTGCTGCTGGCCCCCTGACCGAGGACGAGTCCCCTACACTTCACGAGGATCCGCCCCACAGTGCACCTCGACGCTCGGAGCGACCTGGGACTAAGTAGTCCGCTCAAGACAAAGACTATGAGCGTGAGGGGGGGAAAGAGATGTAGGTTATGTATCTAAGCTACTGTGCAGAGTAGCATTTATATACTGTATGTAATCACGTGGCAACACTGCACGTGTTATGTGGCAACATTGCCCCGAGGCTGCCATATGGCAAGGCAGTCTCAGTCTGACTCTGTGGGCCGTGCATGGCACACGCTAGTCACCACTTGTATTTCTCCTATCCGTTAATAAATGGACTTCAGTGTTACCCGGTGTTTCCCTACCCATCACTGCCTTCTTCAGGGAACACTTGGAACCTTCAAAGACCACATGTGGTCCCCTGCCTTGAGGATGACTGACTGACATCCGAGCCTTTTTGAAGACCTTGACCTTTGACACATTGTATACGACATACCCTATTATTACGATGCTAATATGTCTGAAGTTCCTTATTGTATCCTTCTTTGGTTAAGAAGTTATGAACTAAATGACCAAATGCAGATAGACAGATGACTGGAGGGATAGATGGAAGTATGGACGGACTTTGGAACAGAAAGACAATAGTACTGACGGGAGGATGAAGAAACAGAGAGGCGAGTATAATGTTCATCCAATTTCAAGAAACACAAACAAGATAAAAATTATTCAAGATAAAAGATTGGATACATTAAACGTTGTATAATATCAGGAGGATATCTGACAGCATATATTCAGACACTTAACAATACTTTAATGAAAAATATACACCCAAAAAATCTCCGTCAAAAAAAAGTTTAGGAGTACACCATTAATGGACGTAATGCATTAAAACTAAAACGAGTTGAAAGTTTGTTTAGATCTGTAAAAAAGACGTAATTAGAATGAAGAAGCGAGTACAGTCTTAAGAAAGTGATTGACGGCAACCCCACTCCCCTAAACGGGTAATTCATGGTATTAGGTCCTTGAGGAATATCTAAACACTGGGAGAAAAGTGTGTGTTGACTGACATTATACAGGAGATTGAGTCAATTTATTTAAGCTTCTCTTGTATATCTGTTTGCAAAATACACTAAAAACAGAAAGTTCGAAGACATCAACTCAGAACAAAGGGAAAGACATGAAAAAAATACACAATGTTCAGTCATTTATAATATTAGTTAAGTGATGATCATTAAACTCTAAATAAAAAGAGATATTTAGGTAAATAAGAGACGGAGAGAGTCTTTGAAGTGTTTACAGTACCGTGATTCTGTTCAGGTCTTTCAGGTTAAACTCAAGAGAGGTGCACAACGATTCTACGATCCAACTTTTTCAATAACATCCTTTCATTAGCAGAAGAAAAAAAATCTGAAAAAAAGTATTATTATGTTCGGAGTATACAGGGTGTTCGAAGAAGCTCCCATTAGTGTTATTGGTGACATACACGAATTCTGCTTCTACAGTCAAGTAGTGCCAACAAAACAAACAAGTGTAAAATATTAAACTCAAAGAGGAATTCTCAGTATTTCGCCTCAGGTAATTTTCAGCGTTAACGAGAGTCTTTTTTTAATAGTTTATAAAGGCACAGAGCTAATTAAAAGTTGTGGCTATTTAACCTATCTTCAATGTGTTAGAGAAACCATTATGATTACGATCTAAACTCGACAGTGATAAACACGACAACTAGATTTAATGGAACAAACTAAAGGTCTGTAAATAAAAATGACCAATAGTGAACAACAACAATCCCCAACAACATCCCCTAACATCAACATCCTCCAACAATAACAATCTCCACTAAAACAACAACAACACTCCCCAACAACAACCCCAACACCAACCCCTAACATCAACATCCTCCAACAATAACAATCTCCACTAAAACAACAACAACAATCTCCAGAAACTGCAATCACCACCAACAACAATAACAGTGTCAAGATCTGTAGCGTGGCAAGAGAAACACCACCTTTGGTTGTGGATTATGTTGTGACGTCGTAACACTACCAAGACAGTGTGTGCCGTGTACCTTATACTGTGTACGGTTGGCAGTCCTAACCACCACATAAGACGTCTATCACAACACTTGCTTATTGCTCTTTATTTTGCTTCTCTCCAGTTACAATATGTGTAGCAAAACCTTTATTTACATTTTGCAAATTTTATTAAGTATTTCTCTTATTAATAGACCAATTTTCCTTACTCACATTATTTATTTATATTTCATTTCATAACTTTCGTATGATTTTGAGTCATATAGTACAGAGCAATGTAAAGAAACGTAATTTATCTAAATCAATGCAAGGAAGTAATAGCAGCTTTGTTCGCGTGTGTTATGTACGGGGCTCTATAGCAAAACATTACCACAAGATAATACAAAGCTAAAGTCTATTTGTATCGGGAAATACTAACTTCAAGAAATTTCTGCAGGGTGAAAATTTTGGGAGCGTTCTTGATAAACGAGGTAGCGGACCTGAGAGGGGAGGTATGCAAAGTAGGCGGCGGCTACATGTGTTGCACTAAACAACGCAAAAATTTCCTGGAAACTACAGTCGTATTTTACACCATGATATGTTCCCTACTACAGACCTGTAAAAGAGAGAGCCCCTGTGAAGTGAAGAAAAGAAAACGCGATTAAAAACAATTGATGATAGGGAGAGAAAACGAGTGAGGGGAGAAACGAAAGATAGTCCGAAGAGAGAGAGAGAGAGAGAGAGAGAGAGAGAGAGAGAGAGAGAGATGACCAGACAGACAGACATGTGTTGCCAAGTACTAATATCAACTCGCCTCGCTGCTGCCAACTTTGTGTTCATACACAACTTCTGCTTCGAGACTTGACCCAAGTTGGCCATAACTTGTTACAAGCTTCCTGGGGTACCTCATAAGAGTGGCCAGCCCGGGGTACCTCACATGAGTGGCCGGCCTGGGGTACCTCACATGAGTGGCCGGCCTGCGGTACCTCATAAGAGTGGCCAGCCCGGGGTACCTCACATGAGTAGCCGGCCTGGGGTACTTCACATGAGTGGCCGGCCTGCGGTACCTCATAAGAGTGGCCAGCCCGGGGTACCTCACATGAGTGGCCGGCCTGGGGTACCTCATAAGAATGGCCAACCCGGGGTACCTCACATGAGTGGCCGGCCTGGGGTACCTGATATGAGTGGCCAGCCTGGGGTGCCTCATCTGAGTGGCCGGCCTGGGGTACCTGATATGAGTGGCGAGCCTGGGGTACCTCATCTGAGTGGCCAACTTGAGGTACCTTATATGAGTGACCAGCCTGGGGTACCTGATATGAGTGGCCAGCCTGGGGTACCTGATATGAGTGGCATGGGGTACCTGATATGAGTGGCGATACTTCATCTGAGTGGCCAACTTGAGGTACCTTATATGAGTGGCCAGCCTGGGGTACCCTCATAGAGTGGCCAGCCTGGGGTACCTCATAGGAGTGGCCAGCCTGGGGTACCTCATAGAGGGCCAGCCTGGGGTACCTCATATGAGTGGCCTGGGGTACCTCATATGAGTGGCCAGCCTGGGGTACCTCATATGAGTGGCCAGCCTGGGGTACCTCATATGAGTGGCCAGCCTGGGGTACCTCATATAAGTGGCCAGCCGGTGGTACCTCACATGAGTGGCCAGCCTGGGGTACCTCATATGAGTAACCAGCCTGGGGTACCTCACATGATTGGTCAGCCTGAGGTACTGTACTTCATATGAGTGGCCAGTGGTACCTCACATAAGTAGCCACTGGTGTATCCCATATGGCCGCCCACTGATGGACCTGGCATGAGTCGATACAATATACACTATTCATGAGCTCTCCTTCTGCAACAACGATGAGATACAACTGCCTAATGTGCTCACAGTAATCAGTCATTTTTTTCACATAAAATTTAACTTCTTTATAAACAAATAATTGGATCATGATTTACCAATTACATTTGGGTTCTGAACGCTTCCCCTTTTTCTACTTCTTCCAAATTCTGTAACAGAAAAATAGTACGTTGGTAATAGGAGATCCATGTTTTATCAAGTTTTCTGAAGGTCTGAGTTTCTTTAAGGGATGTTCAGTCAGGTGGGAGTGGCAGGCTCAGCAGGGGCTACCTCGAGGGGTTAAAAGTTTGTTATTGCACCTGACTTCTCTCACTACCTTCCTCCGTCAGCTGTACCATTTCTTCACTTTTATTACTGAAGATTTAGTTGCTAATATTGACTTATATCTCACCAAATGTAAACACCAAAGCTTTAGTCCATCTCCGCAGTAAAATCTTATAGTACAAATATCGTCTCTTTTTATGGATTATTTATATTTTACCCACATTCTCAAGATCATATTTTGTGGTGTCACGTCACTATTTTTCCTTTACTCATATTTAAATTGATTTATAACCACTTCCAAGTCTCATGTGATCACTTGTGTTAAACATCTTTTGGATAATGTGTAATTGACTCCATAAAAATTGAGTATAAATAGTGTCATTATCTTTAATATTAGTTTGTAGTAGAGTGTTAGTATCAATAATATTATACTGTACTCTCGCTCCTAAGCCATAAGGACTGAAGAACATTTTACAACACTCGACATGACGATCATATGCAAATCAAATCACCGAGAAAACCCCACAAAGCGGACGAAATTGGTAATAGTCCTCAGAAACGACACTTTACGGAAGGCAAAAGAAAAATGGTCAAAGTAACAATGACATACACTCGTAGGTAAATGAAATTGTCAAGTCTAAGTGAGGGGGGAGATATTGAAATGTTTTTACGTCTGTGTATGTAGCTGGGTGACAACAGGTGAGCTGCGAGGTGACAACAATAACAATGAAATATAGGGAAAATTATATTGGCGTTTAACATTTGTATAAACGATGTGTACGTGTTCCTGTGCACGAGAGACACCTAAGGCGACATAAGAACGAACACTGCCTGAAGGTACACCGACAAGCAAACACACTCGAAAATAAACACACAAACGAACACAGCCTGAAGAAGAAAAAATTACAAAAAACTGAAAAATCTAAAACGGAAAGTTTGGGAAAATCTGTTACCGCAGCAACTGGGTAAAAACTGGACCACGACAAACTGAATTTCTTTCGTTAATAGTTTTTTGTGCGGGGGAAAAAAGTTAAATATACGAAGAAGGAAAATGAAAAACAGATCTATATAATGCCTTTATAAAAAAATAATATGAAGTAATATAAAAGTGAACCTGAGGAGAGAAGTAAGATAACTTAATAAGTCATTGTGTTGTACCTCTGAGGCATCTCGTTATAAGTTAGGCCGCAAGAAGAACTTATTAATAAAGCAAATGCAAATGAAATGCACCTTCTTATTTAATATGTAAATGTGTGTGTGTGTGTGATCAACTGGTAGTGTCAGTAGTGTTAGAGGAGGCGTCTGAGGTGTGAGACAGTAGTGAGAAT
The DNA here is from genome assembly GCF_018991925.1 of Homarus americanus. NCBI lineage: Eukaryota > Metazoa > Arthropoda > Malacostraca > Decapoda > Nephropidae > Homarus > Homarus americanus. The sequence goes on from NW_024715506.1 coordinate 12,842, forward strand.
ATATTATTAAATAATACTGTTCGTGTCAGTAGTGATGGTTGTCTTAGGATGATAATGGTTCTCAAGACAATGGTCGTGGGGAATAGTTTTAATAAGAATATATACTGTATTTATAGATATATAAATGTGTGTATTTGTTTACTTATATATTCTTGCCATATATAAAATTAATATGCGGTAAACATCTCAAATACATTTAAACTTTTTAAATTATATAATTTATAGTTTCTTCCCAGCTATTAAGGGAATATTTCAAACTAATCGATGAAGATGTAATAAGGATCATATTATAGTATAAACTTGGCGAGTATCAAGGAGGAGCCGTGTGGAGGACGAGTTCAGAGGTTGAGGGATTACTTTGAGTTATGGCGACGAGTTTCTCCGAATTAACTCCTTAAGAAATTAATTATAAATATAACTCAACAAATTAGTGACTCGTCGGCCATATTTCTTTCACCAAGCTCAACCCTTTAGCGGAGACAGTCTGTTAACCCCTTGTGTACGTAGTCGCCTCTGAGCTGAATAAAATCGTAAACTGTTAGCCAAATAAAATAACAAAAGTGGCGTCCCTGCAGTAGTGGGGTAAGGAGTAGTGTCGCATTTAACTATTTTATTGTGATTAACACTAGATGATTTTATTTAGCTGGGATAAACCGCCACCACTGATAGGGTAAATAATTTATGAGTACCAGACCTCACCACCAGACTGGCATGTACCGGAAAGATTACGCTGATTATTTTATGGTGTGTGTGTGTGTGTGTGTGTGTGTGTGTGTGTGTGTGTGTGTGTGTGGTGTGTGTGTGTGTGTGTGTGTGTGTGTGTGTGTGTGTGTGTGTGTGTGTGTGTGTGTGTGTGTGTGTGTGTGTGTGTGTGTGTGTGTGTGTGTGTGTGTGTGTGTGTGTGTGTGTGTGTGTGTGTGTGAAGAATCTAACACATTTTTCTCACCCTTTACATGTACTGTACTCTCCATGGAACACAGCAGTTCATGATCACACTGGAATTGCTGGGTGTGTGACATACCTACGTCCTCGTCTCTCTGATGTCAGACTCCATTGACATATAAGACCTAAAACATGCAAGATAGTGGAACCAACAGCGCCATTGACAGACGTTGCTCTGTAGTCTAAAATTTTCATGATGTCTCCGTTGTTAAGGTTATTTCTTGCTTGACCACATACTGCACGAACGCCATATACAGCAGTGCTTTTAGGAACGTCGAGTTGTTTATCTTACACTGGCATCAAGTTTTAGTCTTAAAGATATACCCAATCTTATGGATAAAATATTTAAGAATTTCATATAATAAACTATAGAATGTTAAAAGTTTATGTTGATGGTGTGATTAAGTCAATTTGAATCACTCAGAGCTAAGGGGAACCAGGTAGAATAATAATGGAACATCAACAAACGAAGAACTTCTTTTGAACTACAGATGAATGTGGCCTCGGTGAAAACATTTGCTCCTACTGAGGGAGGTGGTTGTAATCATTCACAATAACCGCCAGCTTCACTTTACCCCGGTGAAGCTCTTGTCGTCTTTCACCTCAACACTACCCTACTCATCAAACTTGTTTCCTTTCCCACATTCAACAACAAAACTGATGCTTATTTTAACCTGTTGACTGACGGCCATTCATCTTACTGTCAATAATATGCGTAGGACATGTATTTGTCTGACTTATTTCAGTTCATATCGTATTTGAGTTCGTGTGTTAGTCTATTTTCACAAGCAGTAAGTACAGTAGATAACACACCTGCAACTGACTTGATACAATATAAACTGAACATAATATTCAAGATATAATAATTATTTTTTGTTATCATGTTATTCTGTGTTGTATATTCAGGATATTAATACATTTTATTATAACTTATATATATTCGACGTCTATCTAAAGATATAAGATTATATATTGACTATATCAATGACAAACCTTTGTATGCATCACCGTTTCCTGAGGTTGTCTGTTGAACACAGCTGGCCATGTCGACCCACGCCTGACAAGCTGCAGGTGACGGAACACACACACACACACACACACTTTAAACCACCTTCCTTAAAGAACTTTACCAAACGTTGGTTCTTAAAGAGTAATGTCTTAAACCACCGTCCTTTAATGGCCTAAATATTGTTCCCAGAGGGTTAACAGGAATGTTTTCACTGGAAACTGTAAACTGTTATTGTTCAGCTGTGCCAAAAGAATACATGTAAAAAATAAGAGAGGGGAAATCCTCTGTGATATGAGACAACGCCATCTGTTGTGTGTGTGTGTGTGTGTCTGTCTGTCTGAGGGATATCGTATGTGTTAAAAACAAAACAAATAAATAATAATCAAAGAATCAATAAGTATAATTTTCTTTCCCGAATACGAATCCAAGTTTTCCTTCAGGTTTACCCTTGTACCTAACATCAACACCTCCAACCATATTACACAACTCAATATCATGGTGTCTGATCCTGTACGTCCAGCATTGTATATTTGAAGTTGGGTTCCCTCCTGTCTTGTAGTTGCCTTACTCCATTCCTCCTCCTCCTTCTCCTCCCCTTTACTCTTTCCTTTAGTTGTCTACTCTTAGTATCTGAATGAAACGCTCTATCTAATCATATCTTCCTCAATATCAATATTTTTGTACACTCGTCCCTTTTCCCTGTACTCCTTTTATTTACACATGTCGCTTATTTCTAATGTTCAATTTCTTTAAATTTCGTTCATCTGATAAACTGTATATAAAAACTATCTGGGGTTTGTTTTAGGAGGCTTATGTCCGTAACTATACACCAGCTTCACTACAAGATCTCTCCTTTACCATGTTTTCATTCCTCTCTGGTCAAATATATACCACCAATTTCAAGTAATTTATGTTTTCCTTATCCCCTAACTTCCCTTAAGCCCTCATCTTCCATTTCACTACAATGTGTTAATCTTTTAATAATTTATAATTGAAGTTTTGACACATTTGAGAATTTGTTTGTGTACGTCGCCGAGGTCGATTGACAGCTGACATATTCATTATACACTATTATACCAACATGCGAGTTCTTCTTTGTACAGTTACAATGTTATGTTAATGTGGGATTTTTTTTAGTCATGTGACACAACAAGTTATGAAGACTATTTTTTTTAACCCTTTTTTTTCTTGTTATCATCAGAGGAAAGTTCAACAGCTTTATTAACCTCTGGAGCCTTGGCAGTGTTTGTGTTTCTCGGCTCCTCTCCTCCCCCTCCTCCTGCTCGTCTTCCGCCGCTGATGAGTTATCATTTTGTTTACCCTCTTAGAGTCCATTAGGGATACGATATTAAAATGCCCTGCTGCAGTATGTTATTGAGGTCGTGTCTGTCACACATTTAGCAGAGACCGAGGAGTTCATTTGTAACGACAGATATGAGTTGTATTTAACATAATCCACGAGAGATCAACAGTATTCAAAGCAGGAGCCCATAGAATCGATACTAATTATATATATTATATAATTATACATTCAGTGCTGGTAAAACTTAATACATGTTGTGTGCACGTACATAAATTATATTTCTATTTCAAGGAATGCATCTCTAAATAAATCTAACAGGTTTCTAAATGTATCTAACACGTGTCAAAATACATCTAAGACGTGTTCTCAAACTTATAAGTGCCTTTAAATACATTTGTCATGCCTACCATAAGATGTCAGTCACTGCCTCGATCCATCTTTCCGATCAACATTTCAAAGCAAAACTAATACCCGAGAGAGAGAGAGAGAGAGAGAGAGAGATTCACTAACACTTGACAATGCCTCTTGATTTGTAAGCCACAGGAGGACATCAAACCCATAATATTTTTAACAGAATATTCAGACTTTGTGGTTTCCGATACGAGAACTGTCGAATATCATGGATTTATCTTCTAAGGCGAGTTTATCCTTATGAATCTTTAATATTTTATATAAACACAATACATATTAATATTATTTTAGCCAGGGTTCGATTCTCCTGGATGTAACTTCCCCTGAAAATTACATGACGTCCGCAATATATGGTTTTAATTCCCCTCTAACAAAAAGCCGAGCTAATATAGTATCTGTAGGAAACAAGATATGATGAACACCCATAAAGTAAAAGCAATAACACCATTAATGACCTGGATATAGAGTGGGAATCCTCTGTTATTGAAAGTGTGTATAACCCTTAATGACCAACAGGAGAATCATACAGGCGAGGGTGTATAAATCCCACTTTAGTGATATAGCCGAACGTTAACGGCTATGATCGGGAAACTGTTACTTCACGAACGCCTTCTAATCTATAGATACGATTATACAGCAATGTTACATATAAGAAAGGTGTTAAGATATCAAAGTAAGTTAAGGTATAGGCAAAGTACAGGTAAGTAGTGTTAAAATATCAATATAATGTAAGTTACAGGGTGATAAATACAGTGTTGAAATATAAAATCAAGGAAAATTAATGTTAAATGATAGAGTACCTTTACATTAACTAGACGCTAGTGGAGGTAACTAACAGGTAAACAACTTTTTTTACCTGAGAATCTTGGTGGGAACAAACAAGTAGCGGTTGAGTAATAAAGAGCGTCATCTCCCCCTCCAAAACTCAGCCCACCAGGCAGAAAGACCCACCTGCTCCGCGTCGTTCACCTTCATAACTTTGTCTTAAAAAATGTTCTCACGAGAGTCCCAAGTTCCAGCCCGGAATTGAGGATTAAATTTTCTGGTGCATAATTTTATTTCCCTTCTCTTGGACTCCAAATGGTACAAGTGAGTGAGTGGAGTTTAGGAGAAAACACAATATTTGATAATTATTAAGTAGTGTTTTTTACGTCGACGTCACAAAACTGAGGATAAAGCGTCACTCATTATAAGGAGGAAGGGAAAGGCTTATGTTGTCCTTCGTGTATCAAATGTCGCTCGAGAAAGAGAGAAAAAATGACGAAAGATTTTAGTTTTTTAGTGAACAAGAACTAGCAGGTGATATATGAAGTATTGGTTGTGTTGAGTAAACTGTTGTTGTGTCCGCCTGTGACTGTCGTGATATAAGTACAAAGAAAACAGTGATAGACTCTGGCGTCACGTCGACCATGAAGAAGAATCATAGCAACAATTTTAAAGTTATTATTAGTAAACATAACCACAATGTTAATGAGAGTAAAGATCAATATATATCTTATTTATGTATGAAAATAATATAAATCTACTATTATAATAATACTAAACATTCTTACATAAGGAAAACAATGAGGTATTTTACGTTGTATATCAGCGTCATATTATCAGTTCTTATCAGTCCTTATTTTGCTGACTCTAAAACTGTGTCAAGAATTACACTGACAATAACAATACTTGCAGTGAAGCGAGCTAACGAGGAAAAGTTAACTCTCCCGCCACCGAAGAGTTGTGCATGCTGTTTGTCTTAATAAGCTTCCCTCTATAACACTAAATGTGAAGATCCTCGAGAGAAAATTATAGGAAATAGTGTTCAGAATGGTTTGTTTTCGATTTTGTTCATTTACATTACACAAAAAAATAAAGGAAGATGAATGGATGAAAGGCTGCAGGTAAATATATATTGGGTTCTTGTAATAATTCCTATGTCGTACTTTGCACAAACATCTTACTCGTGAAAAGTCCAATAATTCTTCCTATATATCAGGAAGCACACGAGATACATGTAATATACCGGTTTGGATCTTTTCTTGTTGTTGTTCTCTTCTGGTTACTCGTACAGTGTGTATGTGCAGTATACATTTGTGTATTCCAACTCCACTGTAACTTAGGATATAAACTACAGAGTTCAGAGAAGCCATAACATCAAGTGTGGAAATATTTAACCAAGAAAACCGTGTAGTGGGGCCTGATAATATTTACCTTCCAAACTTTCCTTTAATACTCTTGCAAATATCTCATCGGGACCTGGTGACTTATTAGGTGATAGCCTATCTATTTGCTTACTAACATCGTTACTAGTCACTACTATCTCGCTTAATCTATTTGCTTCACTATCTCTGTTATTATAGTCGGTGCCTCGGGTATCATGTTTAAATTTTCGGTGGTGAAAACTGTTGAAAAATATCTGTTAAGATTATTGCTCATTTCTCCGTCGTTATCAGTTAGCTCGCCGGTATCTGACTGTATTGATCCAACCTTTTCTCTTGCCTTAGTTTGATACATTTGAAAGAATCCCTTGGGGTTTACTTCGCCTCCCTTGCTATCTTCAGTTTATTATTCCTCTTTGCTTTTCTTATCTCGGTCTTAACCCTACATGGCCAATACCTTATAATAATTTCGGAGGTAAACTTCACCACGATTTATTCTCCTACCTATAGCCTTCCTTTGGCCAATAATATTCTTTAAATAATAATTATTTATCCACTTGGGGTCATTGTTATTTGATCTGAGTTTTCTGTATGGTATGTTCTGCCTGTGTGCATTATGTAACTCATTATATAAATTGTCGTGGAACTCGTCAACCTCAGATCTCGTGATCAGGTCATCCTCAACCGTCATATTTTGTGAGGTTATCGTTGTCAGGTCTCCAGGTAAACTGAGGTCGCCCTCTGTGGGTACATTGTGTTAGGTCACCTCACCTGAGGTCATGTAATTCACCTCCGAACGTGATACCCCTTCTTTCAGCTGCCTTTTCAAACATAGAGTAAAGGTGACATGACAGGGAATAATATATGTTGAAAAAGAGTTGAAATGTTCATGAATCTGACTGACTCACTAACCATGGAAATTGTAGATAAGGATAAACCACTGCATATTGAAGGAAGGTATAAAGGTTGTAAGGTACTAGTCATTGATGAGCACCACCACACACCTGAGCACAATACTACAGGTGAGGGCGGACATGCTGAGGTAAAGTATGGACTAACATGAAAGAGGAAGCCTTAGTGTTTTATGCGTTTAATTTAATGTTGGAAATGTTGTGGCTCCCGGAGAGGTTATACCAGTTAAAATATATTACTCCATTATGTTTTGTCTGGCTGTTTTAGTATACTATAAAGCTTCCATATTTTACATTTTCTTTAAACAGCGAAATAAGTAAACTGTGTGTTCCCTCTTAATTGTATATGTGTTTATCATTATAAACTAAAGGGATGTCTTTGTAGCCTCTAGTAAAGTGTTATAGTCTGGTAGTGCTCAAATAATGTCTGGTGAAAAATCAATGTTAGCTATAAGACACAACATGAGGAGGAAAAGATATATTTTACAACAAGGAAGAACATGAACCGGCTGTTGGCAGACGGTATTGCAATACACCAATAAAGCACCAAAGAGATACTTGACCAGATCCCACAAGATAAAACAAAGAGTCTCTGAAGGGTAAATGAAATTAGGAGGCAGCCAATAGACCAGGAAGCTCGAGAGAGAAAATTGTGCAAAGCCTCATCCAGCGAGACACGGAAAGGAAACACAATAACTGTTGGTTTTATTGTCCTAACCTCTGGACATTAGTGAATAAAACTTAACCTTATCTAGAGTAGGCTTAGGGTATTGATGTAATAATGCATTACTGAGACGAAAGAACTAAATTCTTGTTGATGGTGTAATCTATTACAGCTCTGTAACAACTACGGTCATGTTGATGTTGTATTGTATTACTGCGCTATCACTATCCACCACCGCATACCTTCACCTCGCCTCACTCGTCACTACCACCCTCCTCAAACCTTCACCTTTCACTATCACCCTCCTCACACCCTCACCTGTTACTCTCAACTCTCCTCACACCCTCATCTGTCACTATCACCCCCCTCACACCCTTACTTGTCACTATCACCCTCCTCACACCCTCACCTGTCACTATCACCCTCCTCACACCTTCACCTCCTTCAACTGCCACTACATTGCTGTCACTATAAATCGAGTATGACAATCATTCAGCTATGATACAATGATATGAGTTATTAAGGATGTCACCTTCGTTGGTGAGCTCTGAGGTGACTCGAGAGGCCGATACGGGATCGGCAGAGCCGTCCACAGGTGTTGCATGTGTGAAGGGCTACATGTAGTGTGGGGTGGACGGCGGCAGCATCTTTCTGGCGTTGGTGCTTGTCTGCCTAGGTATGCAATCGAGCTAACTCGAAAGTATTGACACCTTCTCGTGTGGTGCTCCTCCAAGCATTACGGTATGGAGTGATCGTCTCCCAGGTGAGGAGGTCAATTTGGCACTTTTTCGGGTTTGTCTTAAGACTATCCTTATACCCTTTCCGTTGTCCGCCAGTGGTACATTTACAATTCGTTAGGTAACTGTAAAGTAGCTGCCTTAGTAGTCTACTGTCGTCCATGCGGGTAAAATGACCAGTCCATCGTAGTTGTTCATGGTTAATGGTAGCCTCGATGCTCCTACAGTTGGTGTCAGTGAGAATACTGGAATTTGTTCTCTTGCTTTCCCAGCGATGGAACGTAGACTATGTTGGTGAAAGTTTTCGAGTGCCTTGAGGTGCCTCCTGTATATGATCCATGTCTCGCTGCCATACAGTAGGGTGTGGTGGATCACTGCTCGATACACGTGCAACTTTGTAGATAATTTCAGCTCCCTACAGCAACTAAAAGAGATTGTATAGTTTGTTTTTACTTTGATCTGTGATTATGATTATGTTTAGACCTTACTAGGTCTGGTTGTCCAGTCAGGTTGGTTTTTAATGCAGGCTATGTTTAGGGCACCTTTTCTAGCCCCCTCCCCATGTGGGGTGAGCAGAGTGGCTCCTGGAAAGGGCTACTCAGATGCACAAACAGGACTGGACTGCACTGCAGCCTAGAACCCAGTGCATAAACAACCATCTTATCTTTGCCGCCCATATGCAAAGTTGTGACAAGAGACTCCCGGCAGTCATCTCTGCGTGTCCCCGTAGCCACTTGTCTCGTCTGTGGCCATAGGAATTTTGGAGGCATAAGGATTTTGATGATGATGAGAAATATGATGAGCTGGATGATGGATGCCGTTTTTTTTAGTTTTAAGAAAAATTGGTAGGTGGTCAGGTGCAGAAGGAGGAGGGGGGGAGCAGAAGGGGTAGTAGGAGGAGGAATGGGAGGAGGTGGGGGAATAGGAAGATGAGATAGGGAAGAGGAGACGGGGGAGCAGGAGAAGGAGAAGGACGAAAGGGAGGGGGAGAAGGAGGAGGAGTAGGAGAAGAAAGGGAATAAGAATATGAAATGGAGAGGAGGAGGAGCAGGAAGACGGGGAGGCAGAGGAGAAGGAGTAGTAAGAGGAGGAGGAGGTAGAGTAGGAGGAGCGGAGTACCATCAGAGGATAATGGGAGAATATTTGGAAGATTTAGCCAAAGAGAGATATCAGAGCTGGACGATAAAATCCTCTTCCGAATAAGACGAGAGAAAGTTGGGATTTGGATGAACTCGGAGGAAATTGGTAATGAGGATGATTAAAGTTTTTCAAAGGACGATATTTGTTATAGCTTCCGGTGCTCAGGGTGATGTAAATGAAAGTAATCATTTATAGGAAGTAAAGAATGTAACAGAGAATGTTATAAAGATTTATGTCTCTTTCGGTATTAATCATGTCCTTCAACAACCATAGGACAGAGACACAATAAAAGATTTTCGGATGTTTCTTTTGGGTCATCGTCACCTGAAGGTCCAACCCCACTGCTTGCTGAAGGATAGTGTGGCACCGAAAGCTAGCAAGTACTGTCCGAGCAAAAGCTTAAGAAAAAACAGACATAAAATCAAATAGAAACTCGGAATATGAGAGCAATTACGAGTGTTTGAAGTATGTTGACAGGGAGATGAAAAGGCTATAGCAAAACATATTGGGATTAACTGAAGATGGACTAGAATTAGTGAAGAAAAGCTCTGTTTTATATATTTATGTGATGAAAAGTGAGAGAGAGAAGTTTTAGGGTTCTTATAAACAGGAAGATGAGTGATGGTGAGTAGGAGCCGTCATGAAAGAGTTCTTAGCGCGGACGGCTCACAGTACCTGGGTCCACTCCTAAGATTTTTCCTTGTCATTATTCTTTTGTATGAAAAATAAATCATAAATGTTCCTTATCATTGGGAAATTTATGTAAAAAAAGGAGTTATTGATTAGTCATTTTCCACATGTTTGATATATTTACCTTTACTATACGAACAGGCAAGCATTAAGATCTACAAACTTGCGATTATATAGGAATAAAAAAAAAGCTGAAAAACCACCCAGTCTTAACCAAGGCCGCGGAATATATACAAAAAAGACACTTAAATAATAATAATAGTAATAATGATAATAATAATAATGATAATGATAATAATGATAATAATAATAATAATAATAATAATAATAATAATAATAATAATAATAATAATAATAATAATAATAATTATAATAATAATAATAATGCTGATGATAATAATAATAATAATAATAATAATAATAATAATAATAATAATATATATTCTACACTAACATTATTTCTAAGAACATTGAATATATATATATATATATATATATATATATATATATATATATATATATATATATATATATATATATATATATATATATATATATATATATATATATATATATATATATATATATATATACAATTGTGTTACTGGTGATGGAGGACCACAATTAAACTGAAAAATGAAGTCGAGGTATTTTTCTTGATCGATGAATTGAGTTCCTTGGGAGGTAAGAGATGGGGGCGGATATGAGAGCCATGCATCACTTCCCTCCCTCCCTCCCTCCCTCCCTCCCTCCGTCCCTCCCTCACTCCTTCCATCCCTCCCTCCCTCCCTCCCTCACTCACTCTCTCGCTCTCTCATGCACAAATTACTTCAATTCTTGAGGCAGACTTTCACACACTTTTATTATAGTATTTATTGACGATAGGAATGTTTTTTATTTACAATATTTAGTTGAGTTATACTGTAGGTGTAAATATTATTGTTTACTGTAATGTTACTTCTCATTGTTTTCATTTTTAATATTTGTAAGGTGAAAAGTGATTTATTCTTGTACCCAAAAATTGTATTTGATTTCATTCAAAATAGAGAAAACAGAACAGTTATGAAGCTCTTGTCTCTATAGTTAATAGTTGCCTTATCCAATCCATTTTCTTAATGTTATAAATTCTTACTTAGGGAGTTTCCAGTCATCAGTGATTAGACTTCACTACCAATATGAGAAATGGGTCATTGTTAGACGTGGCTATTCATCTCAGATTTAATCCCAAGGCAGGGAGGGAAATCCTTCGGTTTAATCTTCCCTCATCATATTCCAAAGGATTTGGTCGATTAGGTCTCAGTAATGGGTTCTATTTGTCGAGGCGGCCACTGGTATTACGATGGGGAATTCTCTCCCGGTTCCTGGATAATGATAATGTAAGATGATTTCCTCAGGTTACACGGAGCACCTCTCCCTCCTCCGCCTCTCATGTTACGGACACTAATAATACCTAGGAGACTAATTCATTATTTTTATCTAAACTAGCTGACCATAAATTCCCCGTCACGATGCAACTCTGAGATGACTTACTTTAATTTTGTTTTTCTCAAGTCATGAAGACGTTTGTCGTTTGTACTTTATAAGAATATTATCATCTTTCATAAGTTATCCTGTAGTTTATGTATCGTTTTGTATTACTGTATAAGTCAAAACATTTATTAATCTTACAGCCTATCCGGTTTACAGTACGTTTCATATACATATATATATATATATATATATATATATATATATATATATATATATATATATATATATATATATATATATATATATATATATATATATATATATATATATATCCGTAATAAGTTCACCGACAAATTTTGTTACACACTTTCCCGGACACTTTAAACAAAACACAACTTCAATCAACTGAGTGAAGGGGCAGGTTATGGCGTAATTACATGACCATAAGTCTTTTACAAGTTTTACAACACGTATTCCTGAGCTAAACTGAACAGGAATTGTCTATAAATTTTGAGAATTTGACTTATTAGGGGCTTAAGATTCAATAAATACAGTACTTTAGCAGACCAGGAAAGGGAAGTAACTTATATCGATATTATTAATTAAGGAATTATTATTATTATTACTATTATTATTATTAAAATATATATTGAAATTATTAGAAATTATATTCTGTTGAACGATATGGACGGTTATATTAAGGAATATATTTAGGAGCGCTCAAATGCCTCTGTGAAATGAAATATTGTTTTATTGATATTTTGAGGTAAACGTAAAAATAACATAATTTGCTTCCACTAAAATGTTTTTTAAGGCTAAAGGGATTTAAACATATTGAATCCTGTGTGTTCAACTTGAGAAAATAATCAATATATAACTTCCTGGGATAAGACAGTAGATATTTATTGAACTTACTGTATATCCTCTGAGTACTAATAATTTATTTCAAGAGAGACAAGAACTACTAAGATATAAGTAATTACTATTCACAAAACTTTAGTGTCAAGTTTAAATTAATTAGCCAAAGAAAAATGTTAGTTATAATCTTTGGTCTCACGAGGTGTCGGAACATAAAGCTTCTGTGTAGAAATACATTCAAGTTACCCAATTAACATGTGCACCATATTCCCGCCTCTAAAACACAAGATCCTAAAACACATAATTAAATTTCCGTGATGATATTTTTGCCTGTGTATTCCGCAACATACATAGGACTACGCAATAAATGAACAGAATATATTCCACACAGAGGTACAAATGATTCAAGATATTCGAAATTCTCTCTCCCAACTGTTGTGATTTCCCCAGCCTGTCTCCCTCAACCGATGCTCTTGTCACCTGCCACAGTCGCCTCACTTGCCCACAATAATCCCAAACTGACTCGGTAATGCATATTCTAGATTGGTTTGTTGTTGTTTTATATCCTTTACGTTTATCCACACGTAACACTAATGTCTCGATTGACTCACAGCTACTGGAAAACTATTATGGTGCATTATTCATGGTTGTGTCCAAGAGGTGAGTTTTACACACAGTAACTTACAATTCTCTCTCTCTCTCTCTCTCTCTCTCTCTCTCTCTCTCTCCTTAGAACGGGCTTCCCTGTTTAACCTTCTATAACTATATGGCACCGCAATAATTAGAAACAATACTAACAATTAGCCTAACTTGTAGAATGACGTACATTACCAGCACTGAACACCTTGTAAAGACTTGTTTATAGCTTTTTTGATGTACTCTACATTCACAGTCAGATTTCAATGAATTGTTTCAACCAGGCCATAGTACACTACCTTCCCTCAATGAGACACACAAACACAGCCTCTATAGAAAAGGACTCCAGTGTTGTGATAATTACTGACCCCAGACCGTCCTTGGGTGCCCGGAATCAATCACAACATGAGGATGAGTTATGGATGTTGTTGTGTGAGCTCTGAAGATATTATGTGATACAGTCCTATGACGCTATGTTCACGAAGGACCTACCAGGCTATATGGGGCTTACTTCTCCAGGTGATAATACTTAAGTTCTGATGATTAAATTTCTGGTAATATTTATATTAATGTAGTGTCTCAGCGTTAGTGAAAGTATTAA
>NW_024715507.1:0-22729 GCF_018991925.1 Homarus americanus
TAGGGGAAGAACTAGGTAACAGTGATCACAGAGAAATCAGGTTCACCCTAAATTGGGAAACGAAAAACATTGACAATATGGTCAGAGTCCCAAACTTTCGGTTGGCGGATTATCAGGGGTTAAGAAGGTACCCAGGTGAGGTCACCTGGGAACAGTCACGTCAGTCCCTAGTAGGAAGGGGTGAGGTCATAGATGACACAACAATTGAGCATGACTATAATATATTCACGAGTATACTGCATAAAACACAAGAACAAAATATACCATACAGAAAAATTAGGTCAAATAAGAATGAGCCAAGGTGGATGACCAGAAGACTTAAACATGAGATAGGAATAAAGAAAGTTGTGTTCTGACCTCACTAGGGGAAAGGTCACGGCAGGGTTAGCTCCGGAGGGATAATTATCAGATATGGCCAGTGCTATGTGTGGTCTTGGGTATGAGAGTTTGTTGACCAAACTGGAGTGGTCCATTGAAGAATTGGCGAGGGGCAAGTTAGAAATTGAGAGGGCCACGTTGGAGAACCTGAAATTAAGGAAAGAACTGGCAAAGTTAAAAGGAGAGGCTGGACGGGTAAAGCCAGTGTCTGACGAAATCTCAAGCGAGTGGAAAGTTGTGAGTAGTGGGAGGACCAAGCTGGTGGTGAAGAAGTACACCAAGGATACGACAACAACGACAACAACAGCTAAGTGTACCAACCGGTTCAGTCCCTTAATAGACGAATTGGACGTTAGTACAGTCAGGGACAGGGATGACAAGGAAGGTATAAAAACTTTAATTGTTGGTGACTCACAGGTAAGGTACATGGACAGGGCCTTTTGTGGTAAAAACAAAAATAGGATGAGGGTGTGTTTGTCAGGAGCTGGGGTGGGGGATATAATTGACAGGATGGACAATATCTTGTCTGGTAATGGGAACAAACCCATTATCTGCCTCAGTGCAGGAGGCAATGATATTGGCCGGTGTAGGAGCGAGGAGCTTCTTGATAAGTTCAAGGCAGCTATAGATCGTATTAGGACTAAGGGAGGGATCCCTATCATATGCTGTGTCCTGCCTAGAAGGAGAGTTGGCAATGAATGGTTGTCAAGGGCAGTTGGTGTCAACGACCGTCTTGACAGATATTCAAGTCAATATCAGTCCCATTCATTGACAACTGGGACAACTTCTTTGGCAGAAGGGACCTTTATGCTAGGGATGGGGTGAACCTGTCTAGGGATGGAGTAGCAACCCTGGCTGGGGCTCTAGAGGGGGCAGTTCAAAAGATATAGAAGTCTTTAAACTGCTAAGAGAACATATGAGCACGGGGGTGGAGGAGACTGCAGTGGGAGCGGGTAAACAAAGTGAAAGACTACAGGGAAATAGTGTCAGGAATGATGACAAAACTAAATTAGACAGGGAGTTTAAAACTAAACGCGGTAAGGGGAGGACTCAGAACACGACTAACTTAAATGTATACTACGCGAACAGTAGAAGTATGAGAAACAAAATGTGCTAGGATGATATTGAGACAACTTGGTGTACCGAAAAATCGATATAGTAAAATTCCTCACAAACATGCTGGATAGCCTGGGCTCATACCAAATTACGAGGTTACAAACTGTTCCATGCAGATGGGCAGATGAGGAAAAGAGCGGGTAACTTAATCTATATTTAGAGATAATCTGAAGTTAACAGAATAAATAAGGAAATAAAACTGAGAGGAATACAGGAAACAATTTGGATGGGGAATTGGCGTGATTGGGAGAAAATTAATGCTAGAATTAATATATAGACCCCCAAGTGATGGCGTCAATGGCACGACTTATCTGGGATGCAATCGCCAGAGGCCCATACCTGGCAAGGAGTCTGTATAGTAGGCGACTTTAACCTTGGCCAAATAGATTGGACTGACCTTACAGTAACTCAGAATCAGAGGATTTTCTCGAGGCAGTCAGGACTGTTTCCTAAGTCAACATATAACCGAACCCACACGGGGTAATAATATACTGGACTTAGTTCTGTCGAACAGAGAAAACCTAATTAGCAATATCGAGGTAGGGAACGAACTTGCAAACAGCGATCACAAAGAAATTCGATTCCAGTTAGATTTTCAGGGCAGACGTAAGGAAAACTCCATTAAAGTACCAGATTTCAGAAGGGCAAACTTTGACAGTTTAAAGAGGCAGCTGAGAGAGGGGGTGTCGCGCTTGGCTGTGAACCTGACAGATGACACCAACCTGATAACGAGATCTGAGATTGCCGAGTTCCACGACAATTTAAATAGTGAGTTACTTAATGCACAAAGGCAGAACATACCATACAAAAAACTCAGGTCAGACAACAAAAAATGACCCTAAATGGATAAATAATTATTTAAAAAGAGAGACATCATTGGCCAAGGGAAGCTATAGGTAGAAAAGGGACAAATCATTTGAAATTACCTCAGGATATATGGTATTGGCGGTAAGGTTAAAACCGAGATAAGGAAAGCAAGAGGACAATAAATTTGAGATAGCAAGGGCGAAGACAAACCCCAAAGTTCTACAAATATCAAACTAAAAACCGAGAAAGATTTGGACTAATCTGATTGAAGACTCAATGACTCATGATAAATAGACAACAATTGAATAAATATTTTCCTTGGTTCTGCAAAATTTAAACATGATGCCGAGGCACCAGAGCCCTATATTCAGAGATAGTGAAGAAAACAAATTAAATTGGATAATTGGTATTATTAACAGTGTTGTAGCAAAATAGACAAACTAAAAGCCCTAATAGTCACCCTGGTCCCGATGAGATATTTGAAAGAGTATTAAAGGAATGTAAGGAAGAGCTTAGTATGCCCTTAGCAAAGTTGTTTAACATGTCCTTAAAAACAGGTGTAGTACCAGAATCCTGGAGGATAGCAAATGTAATACCGATTTTCAAGAAGGGGGATAGATCACTATCCTCGAACTACCGCCCAATCAGTCTAACATCAATAGTAGGCAAATTACTGGAAGCAATCATTTCAAACTCTATTCGAAATCACATGGAGAAGCACAGATTGATCAATGATTTCCAGCATGGCTTCACAAGCGGACGTTCATGTCTAACTAATCTATTAACATTCTTCTCATCAGTTTTCGAATGGGGTGGACAGAGAACTGGTCTGATGTGGTGTATATCTCGACTTTAGCAAAGCCTTGACAGAGTCCCAACGAAAGACTAATTGAAATAGGTAAAAGCTCATGGCATCCAAAAGGTGACATCATGAAATGGATTAGGCGTGATTTGGAACCCAGGAAACAGCGGTGGTGTGCACTAGAATACATTGGTGTCACAAGTGGAGTTCCCCAAGGCTCAGTACTTGGACCATTATTGTTTATTATATACATAAACGACATAGATATCGGCATAGACAGCAACATAAGTAAATTTGCTGATGATACTAAAATAGGACGTGTTATCAAATCTGATGAGGACTCGGCAAAATTACAGGAGGATCTAAACAAATTTTTCGAATGGTCTAAAAAATGGCAGATGAAATTCAACATCGACAAATGTAAAGTACTCAGTATAGGAAGTGTAAACAGGGAAACCATATACCAGATGAACAACGATGCCATAGAGAAATCCGACTGCGAGAGAGATTTAGGAGTAATGATAAGTAGGAACCTTAAGCCAAGTAAACAATGTGTTTTTGCTCGTAACAAAGATAATAGTACATGGTTCATACAAAAGAGGTGGTACAATTACTACTCAAGACTAAGCAAAGTGTAAAAACTGTATCTTGCTCTTGTGAGACCACACCTGGATTACGCAGTTCAGTTCTGGTCACCGTATTACAGAATGGATATAGAATCCTTGGAAAGAATTCAGAGGAGAATGACAAGACTAATCCCGGGCATTAGGAACCTTGAGTATAGAGACAGGTTAAAGCATCTTAATTTGCACTCCCTTGAGAGACGTAGAGCGAGGAGCGATCTGATAGAGGTGTATAAGTGGAAGGCAGGGCTAAACAAAGGGGACATTACAAAGGTACTCAAACTATCCAACCAGGAGCGAACTCTTAACAATGGTTTTAAATTAGACAAATTTAGATTTAGGCGTGAAATAGGTAAACACTGGTTTGGAAACAGAGTAGTGGATGAATGGAACAAGTTACCAAATATCATCATTAACTAGAATACGCTGAATTGCTTCAAACATAGGTTGGATGCTTATATGAGCAATAGGGGTTGGGTGTAAACGGGACTGCCCAGTATGGGCCAATAGGCCGGCTGCAGTTTCCTCCATTCTTATGTTCTTATAAGAAATTAAGGGAGGGGAGGAGCAGCTTAGAAATAGGTATAATGAACTATCTAGGAATGTTAAGAAAAATGTAAGGAAAGCAAAGAGAGACTATAAAATCAAAATAGGAAGAGAATCCAAGGCGAATCCCAAGGGATTTTTCCAGGTATATAGAAAAAAGGTCAAGGACAAAGTTGGGCCTTTAAAGTCAGGGAGGGGAGAAGTGATAAATGGCAGTGAAGAAATAAACAAGGCATTGAACAGCTACTTCTTATCAGTTTTCACAGAAGAAATTCGCCATGAAATTCCAGAGGTTGAACTGATATTTTAGGGAAAGGAAGAAGAGAAATTAAAGAATATCACTATCAGGAAAGAGGATGTTCTTAAGAAGATAAATAAACAAAAGAAGACAAAATCCCCAGGGCCAGAAGAAATTTTCCCTCGAGTCTTGAAAGAGTGTAGGGAACAGATTAGCAGACCCCTCGTAAACTTATTTACAAAATCATTAGACACAGGAGTTGTGCCAGACTTGTGGAAACAGGCAAATGCAGTACCCATATTCAAAAAGGGAGGCAGAGCATCAGCGTCAAATTACCGGCCGATCAGTTTGACGTCAGTAGTGGGGAAACTTCTTGAATGAATTATAGCAGATAGCATCCGATCGCATCTACAGAAAAGCAAAGTAATCTACGACCCTCAACATGGGTTTACGAAGGGAAAATCTTGTCTAACAAATCTGCTGACGTTTTTTAGGAAATTCTTCGAGGTAGTAGTTAATGACGAAAATTACGATGTTATTTACTTAGACTTTAGCAAAGCATTTGACAGAGTACCGCATCAGAGGCTTCTGAGAAAAATTAAGGCTCATGGTATCGAGGGGAAAGTTTTAAATTGGATAAAATCGTGGCTCACCGATAGAACACAGAGAGTCAGCGTAGATGGTGTTAAATCTGAGTGGGGTCGTGTAACCAGTGGGGTTCCCCAGGGGTCAGTCCTAGGCCCACTCTTGTTCATAATCTACATAAACGATCTAGATACTGGGATCAGTAGTGACATAAGCAAGTTTGCGGATGACACCAAAATAGGGCGGCAGATTAATTCAGGGCAGGATGCAAATGCATTACAGGAGGATCTAAATAAACTGCAGGGATGGTCTGAAAAATGGCAAATGAAATTCAACACCAGCAAGTGCAGCGTACTTAATATTGGAAGAACAAATACTGATAATGTATACAGCCTTAACAACATCAACCTAGAGAAGTCGACTTGTGAAAGAGACCTAGGGGTACTTGTAAGCCCGGACCTACGGCCTAGAAAACAGTGTGTTAATGTTCGAAATAAGGCAAACAGAGTATTGGGTTTTATATCTAGAAGTGTAAGTAACAAGAGTGCAGAGGTCTTATTCAGCAATATCAGGCTGCACCTCGATTGCGGTTCAGTTCTGGTGCCCTTATTATAGAATAATTATCAATCACTAGAGTCGGTGCAGCGAAGAATGACAAAAAATGACTGGGGACTTAGAAACCTTCCATATCAGGATAGGTTAAAGAAACTTAACTTGCATTCCCTAGAAAGACGAAGAGCAAGGGGAGATACATGGGACAGCATTTTATATGGGTAGAAAGGAATCAATAAAGGGGATATAGATAAAGTTCTTATAATATCCGAGCAGGATAGGACTCAGAGCAACGGATTCAAGCTAGATAAGTTTAGGTTTAGGAGGGAGATAGGAAGGAACTGGTTCACAAATAGGGTGGTGGACGAGTGGAACAAGCTTAGCAACTTTGTAGTAAGTGCGGGAACTCTGGAAAGTTTCAAAAGGAGGCTAGATAGATTCATGGATGATAGAGAGCGGTAGTAACTCTCGACAGGAGCTGCCATGCACAGGCCAACCGGCCTATTACAGACTCCTTATTTTCTTATATATACTGTATATATATATATATATATATATATATATATATATATATATATATATATATATATATATATATATATATATATATATATATATAATTTTTTTTTTCAGGCGCCGATGTGGCTTTGCACCCGGGTGGGTTAATCCCTGATAAAGATAGAGAAAAAAATAATAACAAAGAAACAAATAAATAAAAATATTTAAACAATAAAACAGTCAAGAGTAAGAAACGATATATACAGTGTGTTGTGTTGTGCTGTGCTGTGCTGTGCTGTGTTGTGTTGTGCTGTGCTGTGCTGTGCTGTGTTGTGTTGTGCTGTGCTGTGTTGTGCTGTGTTGTATTGTGTTTGTTGTGTTGTTAAAGTAAAAGAAACATTTTAGACCCTTCAATTGTGTGTAAATGAGGCAGAAAGTCAGTCAGAACAGCAACCTGGGACTTGGTCACATATGGCAACAGGGTCTACCATTGTGCTTCCTGTATCTTCCCAGGCAGTAGTACCTCCCTGTTGATAGCTGCCTACTACCTACAGTACAGTACTACCTCCTCTGGTTATTCTTCCAGGTACCCAGTTGTTTGGTCAGTGGGGGCTCTGTGGGCCAAGGACCATTATGAGTGGACCTCTTCCTGACGTGGTATTAAAGATCTTCCTGACCTGGTATTAAAGACCTTCCTGACGTGGTATTAAAGAGCTTCCTGACGTGGTATTAAAGACCTTCGTGACCTGGTATTAAAGACCTTCCTGACGTGGTATTAAAGACCTTCCTGACGTGGTATTAAAGACCTCCGTGACCTGGTATTAAAGGCCTTCCTGACGTGGTATTAAAGACCTTCCTGACGTAGTATTAAAGACCTTCGTGACCTGGTATTAAAGACCTTCCTGACGTGGTATTAAAGACCATCCTGACGTGGTATTAAAGACCTTCCTGACGTGGTATTAAAACCTTCCTGACGTGGTATTAAAACCCTTTCCTGACATGGTAATAAAGTATCTCCGATGCATAAAGACCTTCCTTACGTGGTATTAAAGACCTTCCTGACGTGGTAGTATTAAAGACCTCTCAACGTGGCAGTATTAAAGACCTTCCCGACACATGGTACAGTTGACCTACCGACGGTATTAAAGACCTTCCTTACGTGGTATTAAAGACCTTCCTGACGTGGTATTAAAGACCTTCCTGACATGGTATTAAAGACCTTCTGACGTGGTATTAAAGACCTTCCTTACGTGGTATTAAAGACCTTCCTGACGTGGTATTAAAGACCTTCCTAACGTGGTATTAAACACCTTTCTGACATGGTATTAAAGACCTTCCTGACGTGGTATTAAAGACCTTCCTGACGTGGTATTAAAGACCTTCCTGACGTGGTATTAAAGACCTTCCTGACGTGGTATTAAAGACTTTCCTGACGTGGTATTAAAGACCTTCCTGACGTGGTATTAAAGACCTTCCTGACGTGGTATTAAAGACCTTCCTGACGTGGCATTAAAGACCTTCCTGACGTGGCATTAAAGACCTTCCTGACGTGGTATTAAAGACCTTCCTGACGTGGTATTAAAGACCTTGATTATGAGGTACTGTGGCCAGCGTTATGAGAGGTACTGTGGCCAGCGTTATGACAGGTACTGTGGCCAGCGTTATGACAGGTACTGTGGCCAGCGTTATGACAGGTACTGTGGCCAACGTTATGACAGGTACTGTGGCCAACGTCATGACAGGTACTGTGGCCAACGTCATAAGAGG
Organism: Homarus americanus; assembly: GCF_018991925.1. Classification (NCBI taxonomy): domain Eukaryota; kingdom Metazoa; phylum Arthropoda; class Malacostraca; order Decapoda; family Nephropidae; genus Homarus; species Homarus americanus. The sequence continues at coordinate 7,913 of NW_024715507.1, forward strand.
GACTGTGGCGAATGCTATTTGCCTTGTTTTATGTAGGCATGAAGCTCAACGTTGTCACACATACAACATGAAGTGTTAGTCTATATGGGCAGACGTTCATATCTTCATTTTAACTCGCCTTAGATGAGTTTTGGCTTACTCATCTTCCAGGTAAGTTAAAAGCAGGTGTTACTGTGACTCACCCCATGTGGGTGTCAGAGCTCGCTTGATTAATGTTGTTAACTCTTCAGAATATACCTAGCCAAAGAGCCAGGTTGGCGCTGCTTAATTTGCTAACCGCATCTCCATATGGCGTGATACTTTAATTAGATGTGTTATATATAACTAAGTATGTCGTCTGTTAACACACACACACACAGGCACACACACACACACACGTACACACACACACACACACACACACACACACACGCCACTCACCTGTGACGTCCCCCAAGGCACCAAGATGGGACCACTCTGCTTCCTTATGCTCATCAATGATGCCCTAAGAGAAACCCCTGCTCGCTGGAAATATGTCGACGACTCCACCATTGGGATCAGCGTCAACAATTCTGCTCCCGACTATACTGCCCTTCAGGATTTGTTGAAGTCTCCAAAACTGGGCCACTAACAACCATGTCACCATCAACCATACCAAGACCATGGTTATGCACATCAACCTCTCCTCTGACATTGTCCCACCTCCTTCCATTACTTTAGGTCCGAACACACTCCAGGTTGTAGATTCCACGAAGCCCCTCGGCGTCACCATAGACAACAAACTAAATTGGAAACCACACGTCAGTGAAGTTATCAAATCCTCCAGTTTCCGTCTCCACCCCTCACGACTCAAGTCCTCGGAGTTCCTGGCACACGAGCTCCCCAGCCAAGACAACATTCATACTCCCAAGCTCACCATGCCTCCCCACCTGGCCTCCCCAAATGCCACACAACGTAAACATTCCAGAAAAAGTGCAAAAGAGGGCATGCAAGATTATTCTCCTTCTACGCCATATGTATCAAGAAGCGCTTCAACACACTGGACCCTTGACTCTCACTGACCATCATCGACTATCCTATCACGAGAATCGTAGTCCGAGAATTGCTGTTCGACACCACAACCGCATCCAGCCCATATGTGCACGAGAGCCGATCGCTATAAGAACAGCCCAGTCCCCAAATCCATTGTAAAAAATTAATAACTTGTAATAAATCAGTGTATTCACCCTGTGCAAACACTTCATACTTCCTGCTACACTGTCACTATGTTGAAATGAACTGTAGTTTGAGCTTTTCCCCATCTAGTTATTATATGTCTTATTTGTGTCACTTATGTTACTTGTATATTATTTGTAATTCGTAACCCATTCCCCAAATATGTAACTGTATATTTTCAGCCTTCTGGCTGCCAAGCTCTTTCAATAAACCGTTAATTATTATTAATTATTATTATTATTATTATTAGGTTGTGGACTACACTAAGTGTAGGCAGTTTAGACTAGTTTAGTCTGTTACCAGCATAGCAACCAGAGTATTATACACTATGGATGAATAAGTTTTCATTGTGCATTTTACACTGACCCGCGGAGGTCAAAGATGTTTTCATAGCAGGCATGTAGTAAGCATATAGCAAGTATATATTTATCCTGCTCAAACGCAGCTGCTTTAGTCACGTATACAGTCTGGCGACAGTGTGTCGACCAGAGATGTCTCAATGTGAAGATGTCACCTTTGAAGCTCATTACTTATTTAATTAATGACTCTTACTTGATAACTAGATTAATCAGATAATTGCAATATCAATTAAGGATGATTCACAGCTCAATGAGACAATTTTCCGGACAGCTATTTCAGTAACGCTGCTGACACTGATTCAGATATTCATGCCAAGGAAGTGACTGACATCGACCCTCCCTGCTGGTAGAAGCTTCTAGAAGTTTGAACCTATGCATCATCCTTCTTGACGTCATTGTTAGTTAGCCCCGGGGTGGTTCTGCCCTGGAGAGCTAGGCTGTCTTTAGCTGGACACCAGTTCTGATCTAACACTGAGCATTTAAAGGAAACACCACCTCAGTCATAGCAGATCTAACTCTGAGTATTACCTCAGAACTAGAATCGTTAACACTGCTCTCAACTCAGTAAAAGATCAAGTGGCCAGCCCTCTCTGTAGATACAAGTGTAAATATATATATATATATATATATATATATATATATATATATATATATATATATATATATATATATATATATATATATATATATATATATATATATATATATATATATATATATATATATTGATAAAATCACACGGGAAAAGGGAAACAACCGAGTCTGTATGGGTAGAAATCACGGAAGGAAGAGAAAACTAATTATGGGAGTGATTTACAGGCCCCCAAGTCTTGGCAAAGAAGCAGCTCAGCCCATATGGCAGGAAATGAGTAGGGCAGCAAAATATAACAACCTATGCATTATGGGGGATTTCAACTTCAGAAATATTGACTGGGACAACATTGTAGGTGACTATGAATATGAAGACTTCCTAGACGCAGCACAGGACAATTTTTTGAAACAACAAATTACAGAACCTACTAGAGGTGACAATGTATTAGACCTAGTATTAACAAATAAAGAAAATATTATCAGAGATATCACAGTAGGGGAAGAACTAGGTAACAGTGATCACAGAGAAATCAGGTTCACCCTAAATTGGGAAACGAAAAACATTGACAATATGGTCAGAGTCCCAAACTTTCGGTTGGCGGATTATCAGGGGTTAAGAAGGTACCCAGGTGAGGTCACCTGGGAACAGTCACGTCAGTCCCCAGTACATAAGAACATAAGAATAGAGGAAAGTGCAGCGGGCCTATTGGCCCATACTGGGCAGTCCCGTTTACACCCAACCCCTATTGCTCATATAAGCATCCAACCTATGTTTGAAGCTATTCAGCGTATTCGCGTTAATGATGATATTTGGAAACTTGTCCATTCATCCACTACTCTGTTTCCAAACCAGTGTTTACCTATTTCACGCCTAAATCTAAATTTGTCTAATTTAAAACCATTGTTACAAGTTCACTCCTGGTTGGATAGTTTGAGTACCTTTGTAATGTCCCCTTTGTTTAGCCCTGCCTTCCACTTATACACCTCTATCAGGTCGCCCCTCGCTCTACGTCTCTCGAGGGAGTGCAAATTAAGATGCTTTAACCTGTCTCTATACTCAAGGTTCCTAATGCCCGGGATTAGTCTTGTCATTCTCCTCTGAATTCTTTCCAAGGATTCTATATCCATTCTGTAATATGGTGACCAGAACTGAACTGCGTAATCCAGGTGTGGTCTCACAAGAGCAAGATGCAGTTTTAGGATGACCTCACTAGTCTTGTAACTAACACTCCTTTGTATGAACCCAAGTACTTTATTAGCCTTGTTACGAGCAAAAACACATTGTTTACTTGGCTTAAGGTTGTTCATCTGGTATCTGGTTTCTCTGTTTACATCTCGTATACTCAAGGTATCGAGGGGAAAGTTTTAAATTGGATAAAATCATGGCTCACCGATAGAACGCAGATGGTCAGCGTAGATGGTATTAAATCTGAGTGGGGCCGTGTAACCAGTGGGGTTCCCCAGGGCTCAGTACTAGGCCCACACTTGTTCATAATCTACATAAACGATCTAGATACTGGGATCAGCAGTGACATAAGCAAGTTTGCGGATGACACCAAAATAGGGCGGCAAATTAATTCAGGGCAGGATGCAAATGCATTACAGGAGGATCTAAATAAACTGCAGGGGTGGTTTGAAAAATGGCAAATGAAATTCAACACCAGCAAGTGCAGCGTACTTAATATTGGAAGAACAAATACTTATAATGTATACAGCTCCAGAACAACATCAACTCAGAGAAGTCGACTTAGAAAGAGACCTACGAAAATGTAAGCCCGGACCTACGGCCCAGAAAACAGTGCGTTAAATGTTCGAAATAAGCAAACAGATTATTGCTTCATATCTAGAAGCGTAAGCAACAAGAGTGCAGAGTGTCTTATTGCAACTATATTCTTGTTTCCTGTCAGGCCGCACCCCGATTATGTGAAAATTAGCCTCAAAGCCCTATTATAGAATGGATATAAATTAACAGAGTCGGTGCAGCGAAGAATGACAAAATAGATTCGGACTTAGAAACCTTCCATATCAGGATAGGTTAAAGAAACTTAATCCCATTCCCTAGAAAGACGAAGAGCAAGGGGGAGATATGATAGAAGTATTTAAGTGGGTGAAAGGAATCAATAAAGGGGATATAGATAAAGTTCTTATAATATCCGAGCAGGATAGGACTCGGAGCAACGGATTCAAGTTGGATAAGTTTAGGTTTAGGAGGGAGATAGGAAGAAACTGGTTCACAAATAGGGTGGTGGACGAGTGGAACAAGCTTAGCAACTTTGTAGTAAGTGCGGGAACTCTGGAAAGTTTTAAGAGGAGGCTAGATAGATTCATGGATGATAGAGAGTGGTAGTAACTCTCGACAGGAGCTGCCATGCACAGGCCAACCGGCCTATTGCAAACTCCATATTTTCTTATGTTCTTTTGTTCTTATGTCTCAGCTGTTGCCACAGGTAGAACGGTCATCTTTTTTCTTGTAGATTGCGATGATGTTCGAGTTCCGCCATTCTTTGCGGACGCTTTCGGTAGACCAAGTGGCAGGAATGAGTTGGTGGAGATGTTGGAGAAGGTAGCCTCCGCTCTTAAAGATTTTTGAAGGCAGGTCGTCTGGCCGGCATTTTTGTCGTTTTTGAGGCCATTGACAGCCCGTAGGGTCTCAGAGAACTCAGGTGCTGCATCGAGTTCAACCGCCGGGGCAACTCTAGGGTGGTATATAGTAAGTTGGGCACAGTAGGGTTCCTTTGGCTGGGAAGTCTACCAAAGTGTTCCGCCCATCGATCCAGGATTTGCTGTTTGTCTTTGAGGAGTTCACCGCCGAGTGATTTCACTAGAATGATGGTGCGCTTGACAGGACCATGAAGGGCTTTGATGGCATTGAAGAGGCACTGATGACCGTTATCGTTGGCGAAGTTCTGGATTTCTTGAGCTCTGAATTGCCACCACTCGCTTTCTATGTTTCTCAGATTCCTCTGTGCTGCGGCCCTGAGTGAACACCAGTTGGTTCTGAATGCAGCGGATTGTAAGTTTGAGGGTAAAGCATCGTGGGCTTTATTCTTGGTAGCAAAAATATTGTATTTGCCATCAGCGTTCTCATCGAATCAGTCTCGGTGACGTAGTCTGGTTATGCCGAGGATGTCCTTTGTAACTTCATATATGGGCAAGCGGAGGTTGTGCCACTCATTGTCCACGTCTGTTGTGTTGCTGCTTAATGGGTGTAGAAGACAGACACTCAGCTAGAGTACTGCGGAAATTTTCAACTACTGTTGGGTTTTTGAGGGCGTTGTAATTGAGTTTTTTGTTTGGAGGTCGTAATGGCAGTTGAGGACGGATTTCGAGCCTCATCTTGAAGTGAATACGATTATGGTTGGTGGAGCGTTCTGCACCTCTCATGGCTCGGGTTTGGAAAACTTTTCGCTGGTCATGTTGCCTGACAGTGATGTAGTCGAGTATGTGCCAGTGCTTCGTTCGACCTTGGGTGCATCCAGGAGGTTTTATACTTGTTTTTATGTTAGAATAAATCATTGGTAACGACTAGATTATGATCTGAGCACAAGGAGAGGAGTCTTACGCCATTGTTGTACATGTTGCCAATGCCATGGCGACCCACAACCCCGTCCCATAAGAGAAAGTCTGTACCGATTTGCATTGAAGTCACCGAGGATGGACATAGTCGTTATGTACAGTTTTTCAAAGTACATCATAACAAATGTGGTATTGAAGTACATTACTATTTTCTGAATACAGGGTATTGATAGTTTCAATCAAACATAACTGGGATCCGCACGCTAGTCTTCAGGTAGCTACACATTTCCACGTTACCTGCGCTCCATGAACCATGCAGCAGTTCACGGATCAGTGGGCACACAACACCTGCACTGAGTTATGTTAATTACATGTTCATGACCCAACTCAGGTATTTCAGATTCAGGTTTTACACATCACTGATCTTTGGGGTAATTAATTTGTGTACATGACTAGGTGATACTTTTCCTGAAGGTGACTTTAACATGAGGGAGAAATATTAGAGGTGACCTTAACATGAGGAAGAAATATTAGAGGTGACCTTAAGATGAGGGAGAAATATTAGAGGTGACCTTAACATGAGGGAGAAATATTAGAGGTGACCTTAACATGAGGGAGAAATATTAGAGGTGACCTTAACATGAGGAAGAAATATTAGAGGTGACCTTAAGATGAGGGAGAAATATTAGAGGTGACCTTAACATGAGGGAGAAATATTAGAGGTGACCTTAACATGAGGGAGAAATATTAGAGGTGACCTTGACATGAGGGAAAAATATTAGAGGTGACCTTAACATGAGGAAGAAATATTAGAGGTGACCTTATGATGAGGGAGAAATATTAGAGGTGACCTTAAGATGAGGGAGAAATATTAGAGGTGACCTTGACATGAGGGAGAAATATTAGAGGTGACCTTATGATGAGGGAGAAATATTAGAGGTGACCTTAAGATGAGGGAGAAATATTAGAGGTGACCTTAACATGAGGGAGAAATATTAGAGGTGACCTTAAGATGAGGGAGAAATATTAGAGGTGACCTTAAGATGAGGGAGAAATATTAGAGGTGACCTTAACATGAGGAAGAAATATTAGAGGTGACCTTATGATGAGGGAGAAATATTAGAGGTGACCTTAAGATGAGGGAGAAATATTAGAGGTGACCTTAACATGAGGAAGAAATATTAGAGGTGACCTTATGATGAGGGAGAAATATTAGAGGTGACCTTAACATGAGGAAGAAATATTAGAGGTGACCTTAAGATGAGGGAGAAATATTAGAGGTGACCTTAAGATGAGGGAGAAATATTAGAGGTGACCTTGACATGAGGGAGAAATATTAGAGGTGACCTGAAGATGAAGATGACCTTAAGATGAGGGAGAAATATTAGAGGTGACCTTAAGATGAGGGAGAAATATTAGAGGTGACCTTAAGATGAGGGAGAAATATGAGGTGACCTTAACATGAGGGAGAAATATTAGAGGTGACCTTAACATGAGGGAGAAATATTAGAGGTGACCTTAACATGAGGAAGAAATATTAGAGGTGACCTTATGATGAGGGAGAAATATTAGAGGTGACCTTAAGATGAGGGAGAAATATTAGAGGTGACCTTGACATGAGGGAGAAATATTAGAGGTGACCTTAAGATGAGGGAGAAATATTAGAGGTGACCTTAAGATGAGGGAGAAATATTAGAGGTGACCTTAAGATAAGAGATTGACCCGTCTACAGGTAGGGCCTGGGCTGGTGCCTGTGTGTGTCAGTCGTGGCGTGACCACGTAAAGGGACAGACGTGCCCATAGGTGCTCTTGACTTCCCGATCGTCCCACAGAAGTCCCCTCAACCGGAGAGTATTTGCCAGCATGGGGGATCGACATAAACGTCCCATAAGAGGCTCTCTCATGGACACAGACATCTCTGATATGGAAGCCATCGCCAGCTCGCCTGGTCATACTGAATCCAACACCCTTCAAGAGTCAGACCCCAGTGATTAGGACAGTGACGGTAATGTTTCTATGGGAAACACTAGCCGGAGTGGAAACACCAATGCCACGGACCCTATCACCCTGCCCTAAAAAAACCATAAGCTTAATCTACACTTCCCCAAGGACTCTCTGAAAACTGTAGAGAAACGCTTTAATTGGATGATGAAGTACTGCAGACAGCACGGTCTCAACATTCAATTCCGACAAGGAAAGAACCGGAACTTTATCAAGTGTCAGACTCCTGAGGTCTATGAAACATTTAGTACTGTTGGCTTTGACGGGGTTGTCCTGGTGACCCCCCCCCCCCTCCCTCAGTAGACGCTGATGAATGTTGCCACATCCTAGTGAAACGTTTTCCCCTATACGCTGACATCAAAGATGTGTGTGACTTTAATTCTAGTATACTCAGCATACGTCGACATCACCCGGGGGAAAACTCCACAAGCTGCTGTCATTGTCAAGTGGAAGGGAAGGGAGTGCCCAACCACTGTGGAGGCCCACCCACTCCTCCCTTCACTCTCAACCTCGCTCACGATGAGAATCCAGTGTGCAACATCAAAAAAGGATCGGCAAAGGCAAAACTCTTAGAAAAATGCAGCCTCATAGTCTGGGATGAATGCACTATATCTCACAAGTTAGCGTTTGAAGCATTGGACAGGACCTTGCAAGACATAAGAGAAAATGACCAGCTCATGGGTGGCATTACAATGGTCATTGCTGGAGACTTTCGCCAGACCCTACCTGTCATTCCTCGAAGCACTCCAGCTGATGAACTGAATGCGTGCCTCAAGGCATTATACCTTTGGAGAAGTGTTCAGACACTCACCCTACCCACAAACATGAGAGTACATCTACAAGGAGATCAGGATGCTGGACGGTTTGCAAACCTTCTACTACAGATTGGGAATGGAACTTTCCCTGTTGATTCAGAAGGACAAATAATCGTTCCTCACGGATGTGGAAATGTTGTAAAGTCCTCAACTGAGCTCAGTAACATGGTCTACCCAAACATTATCCACCACTACAAGGATCACAAGTGGCTGTGTGAACGCGCAATTCTGGCACCAAAGAATGAAACAGTGGCTGAAATCAACATGACTCTACCCAGATAGTTTCCAGGCAGTGAGACCTCATTCAAATCTGTTGATACAGTAATCGACCAGGACCAAGCAGTCCAGTGCCCTGCAGAATTCCTTAATTCTTTGGAGCCCACTGGAATGCCTCCTCACCACCTCACTCTCAAGTTTGGAATTCCTATAATGCTCTTAAGAAATCTTCAACCACCAATCCTCAGCAATGGCACAAGACTGGTGGTGAAGAACATGATACTGTGGGGTTTCGAGTTGTTGGGTTCACACTCAGGATGGGATGGAGAAAGGAAACTCACAATGTTCTCTCTGTATACATGTTGTATTGGATGTACAGTGCAACTTGTTGCTGGGAAGTGGCAGCGTGGTTACAAGCGTGATGTAGAGAGAGCTGGTTGGTGAGGGTGCTCAGAGGAGGACCAGCTTGTGGGTCGCCATGCTCGCCGGCGGGAGCGAGGACCGCCAGGGAGGAGGTGTTACTTGTTGGTTGGTGTAGGTAGAAAGAGAGTGGTCACCACGAGGTCAGGTCTTATATAGCGGAGGTAAGCGTGGCTTAATAGTTGACCTCCGTGATGTATGGCGGCGCTGGTTGACCTAGACCACGAGGCATACACCGGGGAATTCGCGGGGTCGGCTACTCAGCGACAAACAGCGTTTGTAGGGGAGGTATCCACTACAGTACTCCCCCTTTCCCTCCAGGCGGTGTTGGAGACTCGTTGTCTGCAGGGTTGCATGGCACATGTGAGGCAGAACGGGCGGTGCATGCCACATGTGAGTCATAACGGCGAGGGCGTGGATGAGCCGGCCGCTAGGGGGGGGCAACTCTGTCTAGATACACGAGGTCTGTGGGAGAAAAGAGGGAGAAGGAGGGTTGTGGAGGCGATGAATGTTGTGCTTCACTCGCGACAGGTACAGAGTCCTCAGATGCGCCTGCTGGGGTGTGTGGGCCTGGGTCAGGAGCCGGGGCTGCGTCAGCAGGAGCGGATGAGGGCTCGTGACAGCAGCTGGGTCCACGACAACAGCAGGGTGCAGGACAGTAACAGGGGGTACCTGAGGGAGAAAAGAGGGGTGTGTGGGCCTGGGTCAGGAGCAGGGGCTGCGTCAGCAGGAGCGGAGGAGAGTCCGTGACAGCAGCAGGGTGCATGACAGCAGCAGGGTCCACGACAGCAGCAGGGTGCAGGACAGTAGCAGGGAGTACCTGAGGGAGAAAAGAGGGGTGTGTGGGTCCGCACTAAGGCGCATGGGCCGCGTCGGGAGCAGGGGCTGCATCAGGAGGAGCGGCAGGGGGTACTGCTGGGCCGGGGGTTGCGTCTAAGGCAGGACGGGTGTGTTGGGGACGGTAGGACGTGGTGCTTGGGGCAGGAAGAGGAGCTGGTGTCTGCTTAGAGAAGCAGTGCTGCTCTAGGGTGTCTAACCAGCGATGTAGAGACAGTAGCTGTAGAGCCGATGAGAGCTGCTTCTGTGTGGATAAGCCAGTCTTCCATGTTGCTTGAAGACTGGGAGAGTGATCGGTTTCTCCTCCATCTTGTGTGAGTGCGTCACTCCGGGGTCACCATTTGTGGGGTACGTGTTATTGGTTCACTCTCAGGATGGGATGGAGAAAGGAAACTCACAATGTGTTCTCTGTATACATGTTGTATTGGATGTACAATGCAGCTTGGTGCTGGGAAGGCAGCATGGTTAAGAGCGTTGAGTAGTGAGAGCTGGTTGGTGAGGGTGCTCAGAGGAGGACCAGCTTGTGGGTCGCCATGCTCGCCGGCGGGAGCGAGGACCGCCAGGCAGGAGAGTGTAATGGCCATGATAAGAGCTAACCTGAAAACCTTAAGGATTCATATTACGCTCAAACGTCCACAAAACCTTCCGAGTCCCCCAGTGGAAACGTCCCTCGTTTTCTCTGTTTCCCCCGCCTTTGTCTATGGGAGCAGACGCTGTATGCTGGGACCTGTTGCCATCCATTCCTTTGTAATCAATTTAATTCTGCTTTCGATAGCTGAGTCAGAGCATTGTTAGTGAAGATAATAGTAGAGAATGAAAAGGAGTTCATAGTCTCAATTTCAACGTCAGAGGGTACCGTAAATTAATTCAATGGAATAGGAGTAGCTGGACTCCCTGGCCTAGTTTGAGTGAGGGCGCCGCGGGCATTTTAACCGTTAGTAAGTGCCCGTCCCTTCATCCATACAGGTATGCCATTCCACGCTGTGTTGTAATTTGCCCTTCTTTAAGTGATTTGACCCAATTGATAGTTGATTGTGCAAGTGTTACAGTAACGTAGTTGATATGCTCTGAGTAAAGTCATATTTACGTCTTTAACGTCCCCTGAAACGTGTTGTTGTTGTCACCAGTTAGTAAGTGCCCGTCCCTTCATCCATACAGGTCCCTAACGCAGCCTAGGCCGTGTCTGTAGGGTGGATGTTGTATCCACTATGTCTGGGGACATGTCCGAGGTCCAGTAGGATCAGTTACCTTCGTGAGACCCGGCCGTCAGACACTTCAGACCACCTATAGCCCCCATAGCTGGCTCGTCTGGCCCTAACGCTCGGTCCACGAGGTGACCCTGGACCACCAAGCCACACACCACTACCAGCCCCCATCATTGGTGGATGAATGTCTACCTCAGTAGGGCTATATTTGTGTGGTGGAATTAACCCACTGGGATCTCCAGAGTTCGTCAGATAGTACTCCATGGTGGCTGGACCCCATGGCTGTTGCTTGAGTATCACTCCTGACGACTGAGTGTTGTAGTGGCAGTTGCCTAGTATTTATGGTGCTAAGTGACTATCATAGTTGTGTTATTGAGTATGTCCACCCCGTAGGGTTGGAAGTGTATTGAATATGTCCACCCAGTAATGGTGTGAGTATGTTGAGCCTGAGGGCCTAGTAATAGATTTCGTCTGTTAGTACAAACCAATTCTTTCTTCTAATTTCATATTCATGTTTAAATAAACTTTGTATTTGTATAATTGTGTATATTATTTACCTACAGTATTTACCGTTATTTCTTCCCTATTGCTTGATACTATCATTACACCTACCCACGAGCCTCCTATCGTCACGCTACCAATGGTGATATATAAGAGTAACAGGAATTGTTACTGGCACACAGGCCCTCATGAATGGTGGCAGTAGCAGCCCTCATAAATGGTGGCAGCTCAAGCCCTCATAAATGGTGGCAGCGGTGGGATGTAATGAACATAGTATCGAGTTGGGAGGAATGACTGTGATACTGTAGTTTAACTGAGTTATAACCATTTCTCTGTACGGGTATTTAATAACCATTCCACTGTAACTAATGAGTATTTCAGATTGCTAATAATTTTGTCCCATATTTTTCCGAGGTACAGCTTTTTGTGGTGGTTTGCAGAGAGAGTGAAATAAGTTCAAAGAAATACCTTGGAGTTAGGTTAGAAAAAGTCTTGTTTAAAGTAAAAGGAAACCTGCAACAATAACTTGTAGAGTGTGAATAAGGTTCATTAATATTGGAAGAATTTTGATATGTAAAAATCTGCCCAAATTTTTTTTCTGTTGTTAACTCAGTATTACTTACAGACAGTGAATACATGTTTGGGCCGTGGCACTAGTTGTGAAATGTTCCATCGTGGGAGTGCCCAGTGTTTTAATTCTGAGTGCTAACAGAAGCATTGCACTATATGCAAAGGTTAAGTGGATGCTAATTCTGCATTTGTAATATTCTTTAGTTATGTGTTAGGTAGGATATATATTCCATTTACTTAATATCTCGGGGCATTTTACAGTTCCTACTATTACTATTCCTATGTATACGCTATAATTTTAAAGTTATATTAACCAGGTGCTAACGGGTCATTATTTTGTGTAACGTATGTTATGTGAACTCTAATGCCAGTATACTTTCAGAATACAGTATTATATATGTGAGGACCTTATGGTGATACGGTATATGGAAAATGTTATACGAGTGTATGGACCCAGAATTGTGAGTACGGAAATTCGTGAAGTGTTCACGCAGTGTTGCACCATACTGAGTCTGTGAATGGCAAAGTGTCTAAGTGAATTTTTGATGCCATAATATTATCTTTTGGGAGATTAATAATCTGAACAGTAGTTTGAATAGTTGATGCATGGAGTGTTAGTCGTATTGCAGAAAATCAGTACCAGTCCTTGGGTCTTGAGTGAGCACTGTGCATGTATCGTATTTAAAGTGGGTTATAGTATTGATTTGTTGTAACACAATGGCAGATGCTAACGCAAATAAGGGGACCATGACGGCCAAAGCCGCTGTTGATTTAGCAACAAAAGTCCAAGCACTTCTGGCTAAACTCGCTAAAGCCATGGGTAAAGGAGGAGAAAACCAGTGGTTAGACTGGATCTTTAAGAAACAGTGGGCTTTGTAAGTGAACCTCCTTGGTTGTTGATGGGTAGTGAAGTGCACAATCTGTTGTAGGTAACTTTTGGTAATTGAAGAAGAAAAAAAAAATGGAGGATTTTTTTTTGGGGGGTTAAAAGTATTTTGCAGAGGAAGGGTCAATTTGCAGTAAAGACAGAGATTGGAAGATGTATTGGCAGTTATGCAATCATCTGAAGGGTATCTGTTACTAGTATGAGTAAAGATACCAGTGGTGAATTCTCAAGTTCTGGTTGGTAAGTCCTACGTAGGCTGTGTTGTTGGTATATAGGTGTAGAGTTCGTGACTTTCAGGGAGTATTCGGGCATATAAATATGGTGCTATTACTTCTACATGGCAAATGCCATAAGTACAGACAGTTTTTGGTTTGGTGGTGTTCTCATGAGGACCGTTTCGTTAGCATTGAATTCTTGGGAATACCCGCTCGTTCGGAGTCCCTTGAAGGGTGCTGCCTCTCGCGAGTGCGACATAACTCTTAAGATTAAGGGCAACAAATCATTCCTTTGACTTGATGGGGTCCGTTCGTCTATGTCCTAGCTTGAGAAATCTATGTTAAATCTCAGTGTGTCCTGTCAGCATTTGACCAATCGCGTAAAAGAAACTTTCATAATCTATGAACATTGAAATTTGAGTTCTGTAAGGAATTTTGAGTGTGCATTTTATCTACCGATGTGAGGGTGTATTTTGTAACATGTAACACCATTTATTATTATTATTATATGATATGAGGTATCTAACTCAAATTATTATTATTCTATGATGATGTACTTGACCCCATTTATTATTATATGATATTATGTATGTAACCCCATTTATTATTATATGTTATGATGTATTTACCGCCATTCAGTATTATTATGACATGATGTACCTAACCCCATGTGCTATTATTTTTGGTGCTATTTTGTAATATGTATCCCAATATATTTTTTATGAAGGTGTGTCACATTCTAATTGTATGTTAACAGATTTCCATTTCTTGTACCTAATCCTGACCACCGGTAGGGAATTATTTTTCTATTTTTATTGATATAATTTGTGCAATGTTTTGTATGAGGATTTATACTTTATATTAATGATTTAATATGTATGTCACTACTTACGTGTTTTCTGAACGTTACCGCATAATGATGAATCTTGGGGAAGGGGGAAGCTTTGTAATGGTCATGATAAGAGCTAACCTGAAAACCTTAAGGATTCATATTACGCTCAAACGTCCACAAAACCTTCCGAGTCCCCCAGTGGAAACGTCCCCCGTTTTCTCTGTTTCCCCCGCCTTTGTCTATGGGAGCAGACGCTGTATGCTGGGACCTGTTGCCATCCATTCCTTTGTAATCAATTTAATTCTGCTTTCGATAGCTGAGTCAGAGCATTGTTAGTGAAGATAATAGTAGAGAATGAAAAGGAGTTCATAGTCTCAATTTCAACGTCAGAGGGTACCGTAAATTAATTCATTGGAATAGGAGTAGCTGGACTCCCTGTCTGGTTTGAGTGAGGGCACGCGGGCATTTTAACCGTTAGTAAGTGCCCGTCCCTTCATCCATACAGGTATGCCATTCCACGCTGTGTTGTAATTTGCCCTTCTTTAAGTGATTTGACCCAATTGATAGTTGATTGTGCAAGTGTTACAGTAACGTAGTTGATATGCTCTGAGTAAAGTCATATTTACGTCTTTAACGTCCCCTGAAACGTGTTGTTGTTG
>NW_024715508.1:0-20924 GCF_018991925.1 Homarus americanus
CTGGAGGAGGTAGTGTCAGTGTCAAGTCACAGAACATTCTGAGTGTCCGTTATGTTCCGTCCAGTGTAGTGTTAGGAATCTCGGAGCATTTACAGCATACAGTACATGTCAACGAAAACATGTATTACAAATAATGAAAATAATCACATATAATTACACATAATAAAGGTCAATGATTGACTTCACCTCAATTTTTTTTATTCCCCTACAATAACAAAAGCGGTAATAAGACTTCTCTCATCTCTATACAATAATAATCACTGTGTATCACTATTGTGCTAAACTACCACAAGTTTACTTTTACCTTCGTCATTAACATTCTCCTTCTTGAGGCCGTTCACTAAGTCAATTCCTACCGTAGAGTACAGTGATGAAGATATATGCTTTTTATATTATTATTTTTTTATTGGGATAGTTCATGCATTTACGAGCTTGTCTTGTGTGATAGTAGAGGTACCAAACAGATGGCAACTTACCGTCCACAACAACATTCAGTACGGCTCACTGGTAAGGGTAAACATTTCCTTTAAGTGCGATGTCCCCCAAATCATTTAAATAATTACATATAATTATAATAATTCGCATAAATTACATTAATTTTGTCAGTGCAAAGCCGAAAAGTTCCATTTACATTTAACAATGCTTTTGCTATTTAATTTCGCTAGCAACGCTCCCCTGCTCCCTGTCACTCAGGAAGACGAAGCCAAAGAGATTCACTTTGCACCCCCACCTCCCTCCTGTCTCCTCCCTCATTCCCACTTTCTCCCTCACTCTTGCCCCCCCCCCCTTCCCCACTGACAGAGCGGTAGTGTGGTGACCTGCCGACACACACACACACACACACACACACACACACACACACACACAGTTACGAAAAATTCAGCTGTGGTCCCCGGAGTACCATTATAACCTAAGTGAGGCCCGCTGGGTGTGAGGATCCTGATTTAATGTTAACACAACAGACGGAACAGGATAGATGTTTGAACCTATTCTCTACCTATCCTTCCTCCCTCTCCTCCTTGCCAATGCCACTTATCCCCACACGCTCTTCCTCCTTCCACCTCCCCCTGTTCCTGTCCTCCATCCTACACCCACGTTCTCCATATCCTACAACTCTTCCTTCTCCTCCACTCCCTCTCTTACTCAATGAACTACCACCCACCCTATCTATCCCTGCCCTCCCTATCCGCCTTTCCCTCCCTCCGTCGACTCTCCCTCGCCTCTCTCACTTTATGTGCCACCACCCTTCCTTGCCCTTACACCTCCCCTTTCCATTAGCCCCTCCATTACCCTTTCCCAATCCTACTCATTCACTCCCAATCTATTTGCTTTTCCACCCCCACCCCCCTCGTGCCCCCCCCACCGCCGCACTGCGCAACGCACTCGGCCCCTGCTGGGCTGACGTCATGTCACTCAGCTGACCACCCATGCGCATCTAGCATCTCACATGACGCATGGCTGGGCAGTGACGCTCACAGCCAGTGCTGGGGAAAAAATATCGCTAACAGCACCACTGAACTGTTTGTTTGTATGCTGTCAAACGCCATGAGCCTAACCCAATTTACGAGTACATAGCTTAACTTATCTTAACCTAACCTACATTAAGGTTTCTCATATATCCTATTCTATATTAAGCTATCTAGAGTAACTGTACCTAGTCTAACCCCACCTAACCCAACCTAACCCTCCTCAAATTATCCCAAGATATTTCACCAATCCTAACTTAACAAACACCAACTCACATAACCTAAAATAACTTTACTTGAAAATGAGAACAGTCACACATCCCGACTGAACAATTTGATTATTATTAAATGTTCATCAGCGGCAGAATTACCTAAGAGAGAGTTATATTTCTTCTAAATTTAAATCATTGATGGATTTAAGTAATTAGTAACCTTATTACGCGCTCAAGAACCTTAGTTGCTGAAGCGCGGTAAGAACACCAGGTGCGGGTTACCTTATGTCGGAGGAGGAGTCTGTCACATCCGAGTCCATTAAGCAGATGCCATGTGTGTCATAGGTCGACTTTGTTAGTCAGTAGAGAGAGAGGGTTAGGTAAATGAGGATACATGCAGTCGTAAAGGAGGACAGGAAGAGTACACCCAGATGCACGAACGCGTCAACAGACCAACAAGTACAAGATACTTCGTGTGTCGTGCATAACGCTAAATATTCATGATGAGACGCAAGCGTATGCAAATTAGTGCTAACAGGTGAATTGCACAAACGCGACACTCAAGATCAAAGGAAGAGCGATCGCTTTGTGTATCACTGAATATGCCATTCACTTTTAATCACTGACTTTGAGAAATTTTAAGAGGTAAGAACTAGACTAACAAATTCACTCCCAGCCTTGAAAAAAAAAAGAAGATGGAGAAGAAAGAGGAGAGGAGGAAAAAAACTCAAGTAAAAAAGTATATATACGTGAAGTGAGCTTCATTTTCTTATATGTCTGAGAAAATGGCTACCTCTTGTCTCATTCAGGGAGATATTAGCATCGTCAACACGGCATCCTCAGCACAACATATTTATCTCCCCCTCCCAGTTGTGAATGTTTAACTATTTCGCCTTTTGATATCACCCACCCCCTCCTACCCCCTTCCCCCCCTTCCCAGGTCCTCTGCCAAACAGAATACATAATCCAGCTCCCAGTGGAGGATATTGCTCATAGTGAATCTCTTTCTGACTCTGGCGGGAGATACAGCTGAAATATCCATGAGTTGCTCGCGCTATCGCCTACCTACCCGCTCAGCGATGACTAAGCTGATGGTGACGTTCAATACCCGGCCCCGGATTATCAGAGATTCATACTTGGAGCCCTGGATTATTAGTGGTTCATATGGGGCCCTGGATTATTAGTGGTTCATATGGGGCCCTGGATTATTAGTGGTTCATATGGGGCCCTGGATTATTAGTGGTTCATATGGGGCCCTGGATTATTAGTGGTTTATATGGTGCCCTGGATTATTAGTGGTTCATATGGGGCCCTGGATTATTAGTGGTTCATATGGGGCCCTGGATTATTAGTGGTTCATATGGGGCCCTGGATTATTAGTGGTTCATATGGGGCCCTGGATTAATTATTAGTGGTTCATATGGGGTCCCAGATTATTAGTGGTTTACATGGGGTCCCAGATTATTAGTGATTCATAAGGGCCTCGGATAATTAGTGAATCATATGGGGCCCGAATAATTATCAGTGATTCGTTTGGGCTCCGGATTATCAGTGGTTCACATGGTAAATATTCCCCATTAATGTGAAAATGTGTGTAACATTAAAATCTGCCGTGGTAATTGTCTCATTTGACTACTAAATCACATTTAGCTGTTGAATTTACGCTACAGCACAAAGGTAGATTCTTTCAACGATTTATATGATTGTCGTTCTTTTTAACTATGGGTGGATGTAAGAGTGAATGTAGCCGGCTAACTTAGGCTACGACACGGGTAAATTCTGTAAAGGTCCATTACCTTATTTTTTCCCGTATCTTATGCCGTGAAAACGTATATATTTTGTTCACTTGGGCTGAGATGTTAGTATAGATTCTCAAAGTCTCATATATATATATATATATATATATATATATATATATATATATATATATATATATATATATATATATATATATATATATATATATATATATATATATATATATATATATATATATATATATATATATATATATATATATTTCCTTGTAAGTGTAGGAGTTAGAGCTATAAGCTAACAAATGTAAGCTGTAACAGAACACTACCCTCCATATTAGTTTTATCATAAGGGTGAGACTCTACCTTGACTGGATAGGTTCCATGGCCAGTAGTTATAGGCCAAAACTAACAGAATCTTTATGAATCCCGACCTCAAACCTTCAAACATATCCCTTGATAAATGAAAACAAGAGAACCTATGTATCTAGTCACGGTAAAGTCTCAATACACTCTCGTCGCCATTTAGGCTATTTTATTTATATTGTGTTGGTTAAATTAGTGGTGCCATACGTTAGGGGCAGGTTAAGGTATGAGAAGGTTAGATTAGATTTGGGGGAGAATAGGTTTTGTTCGGGGTAGATTCGGTTAATTTAGTCTTTATGGTGGTACTGGTTACGTTAACAGTAGATTGAGTTAAGCTATGTTAGAGGCAGGTTATGTTCCAGGCAGGCTAGGTTAGGTTAAGTTTAGTTTAGTTTAGTTAACGTAGGTTAGGTTAGGTTATGTTCCAGCCAGGTATAGTTTAGTTTAGTTTAGTTTAGTTAACGTAGGTTAGGTTAGGTTATGTTCCAGCCAGGTATAGTTTAGTTTAGTTTAGTTTAGTTCGGTTCGGTTCGGTTCGGTTCAGTTTGGTTCGGTTCGGTTCGGTTCGGTTCGGTTCGGTTCGGTTCGGTTCGGTTCAGTTCAGTTTAGTTTTGTTTAGTTTAGTTTAGTTTAGTTTAGTTTAGTTCGGTTCGGTTCGGTTCGGTTCGGTTCGGTTCGGTTCGGTTCGGTTCGGTTCAGTTCGGTTTAGTTCAGTTCAGTTCAGTTCAGTTCAGTTTAGTTTAGTTTAGGTTAAGTTAGGTTAGGTTAAAAGATATGATATATTTGGGCAGGGCAAGTTAAAGGTAGGGTAGGGTAGGGTAGGGCAGGGTAGGGTAAGGCAGGTTAAGAGAAGAGTAGGTTAGGGCAGGAAAGGGTAGGGCAGGTTTAGAGTATGGTAGGGTAGGGTAGGGTAGGGTAGGGTATGGTAGGGTAGGGTAGGGTAGGGTAGGGTGGGTAGGGCAGGTTTAGAGAAGAGTAGGGTAGGGTAGGGTAGGGTCTTGATCCAAGTCCGGGAATTATTAGGTCCTTGGTATGTGTTTGGTCCACATGTTCACTTCGGACAAAAACTGCACTTTAATTATACCAGATAAAGTCGCATGTCAGAGAACATAAACTCGTGCAAGAACTTTATAAACACCACAACACTTCTTTCTGAACAGGTCATGATAGGTGTCTCAGGACTGGTTGTTAACTGGATACATCAGGAGTCCAAGTTCTTGTTCTTATTAGTCTGCTTCAGGAGTCGTCAATCTTTACGTGCCTAAGGGGACAAGGCCATGTCAGGACAAGGTCATGTCAGGGGTCAAGGTGAACCTGTAGACGGTCGATCGTATCATTGTGTCCTGTCAAGCCTTGGGCACACTCCTAACTTGTAGTGAAGACCCGTCATACAATGGCTCCCAGTTTAATATTCACAACCTGAATTCTCAAAGGTCCCTACGCCAGATTCTTCCCGTAATTGGAAATGTGAGAAGGACTCATAAATGATGAATTACAAAGCATAATTGGCTGTGCAAATGGTGCCGAAATTACACCGTGACTCCAACTTTATGATATATTCGTTCTACTATTTCCCAGTTACGAACGCAATGAAATTAACGTAGGATTTTTAGAGAATCAAGGCACAAGTTATAAATGTCCGTGTTTACCGTTTTCTGTGAGATGTGGAAGAGTGGAGGGGAACTGTGTACAACAGGAGTCGGGAGGGGTGGAGGTCCGCCCCTAAATATTTTATTTCATTGTCTGCCTGTTAGGAAACATACTCGATAGTTTTAATAATTCAACCGAGGGTGCTGACTACTACTTTAAGGGGAGGGGGAGAATGAATAAGGGACCTATGGGAGAAGGGGGGGATAGGGGAGGTCGGGGAAGATAGGGGTGGAAGAGGGAGAAAGGACATTTTACAAGAGAAATGAGGAAAAATGAGAAGGTACGAGAGAAAGGGGGAGGTAGCGGAGAAAATGTGTGCATTCTTCATTTTAGTGTGTCTGTGTGACGGGTGTTGACGCGGTGATGTCTGTAGAGTGTCTCCTGAACTGACGGTCACTCTTATATGTGTGAGTGTATCTTACGTGTGTCTCATAGTTTATCCTGTAGAGTAAAATTATAATTGTTTGGTGGATTCACTAAAACTATTTCTTGTTCAAAAATCACACACACACACTACTACTACTACTACTACTACTACTACGTGGCCTCCAGCCTCCACCAATAGCCACACCTTCGCCACCATTTATTTACCTTAATATTAACTATCCTAATACATAAGCAACTATCCTATCTGTGTTAAATTAGTTGAGCCGCAGATCGATGCGGCATTCGGTGACTGTAGCCTCATAGTCGATATCTGCAGCAGTTGACGGAGTAGGGGCAGAAGCTCTCGTTCCCCTGAGGCAGAGCAAAGCCGACCGAAGGAGAGAGAAGGACAGTCGACATCTCATCCAGGCTGTGACATAACTTCTGGGCTGCTGCTTCTGTTCGGAGATCAGCTCCGCGAGTCTGGCGTAGAAACATCTTGCGCTTGGGCCCATCCCACCAGAGGTTGTGAACACTAGCGGAGTGAAGCTGCCTTGATCGACATTTTGAATTCTCTCCCCATATGCCCTTCTCTTGTCGTTCTCGTTCCTCCTATGTGCAGCATCGAGAGCTAGGTTACGGTGACAAACGGCCATGGGATCAAAAATCCTGATGTCGAAGAAGGCTCGCTGTCCCCGCGTCCAGAATCCTCGAGCACTGACGTCCACACGGGCTTCGTTAGATGTGTTTGAAGTCCTGTGTTGGAGGATCTCGCCATCCAGTGGAAGGAGGGTCGGTTCTACCATGACGTCCCGGCAGGTTTCCTTCAACATATTTGCTGTGAGATCCCTCACCTCGTCATGCCTCATGCATATGAAGCCCCCCTTCTTGCAAACCATGGCGTGATCGCCATCATAGGAATAGCCACACACGCATTGGGAGGGCAAACCATCTACTGGCCAACCGTACCTTAGAGCAATGGCATCTGTAAATTCTTGTTTGTTAAGGCTGAAACCATTTGCCCTTATCGGTAACGTAGTTAACCAGTTCGAGGCGCCCACCTCCTGCGCTATAGCTACTTTTTTTGTCAGATTTTCTGGAACCTGCAGCAATAATTGCTGCAACATGTCATTTTGGCAGTGCTGCCGATCTGTTGTAATTGTATGTATATTATGTATGCTGGATTATGTATTGTGTATGTATATTATGTATGTGCTCCATTTATATTTATTCAGCCTAGCTAGCAGCGTGTGGCAATGTTATTACCATATCCCACACGCTTAATTAATGTGCCTGGCGACGTATGGAAGCTGCTAATGTATCACTTGCCATACGTCGTCTATGGTAGTTGACCCGGACCTTAGCTAGGGAGCAGTGCTACCCACCTCTGTGTACATACTCTTATCCAGTAAACCGAACCTACAAAACTATACAGGTGTTTGTGTTCTCTCCTGTATATAGAACTTATTACCCAGAACATCTAACATGGCGCAGTGCGTAGTTTTACTGGATTATTACGAGTGATTAGTGCAAGTTTGTGGAAAGCCGGCTGATGGATCCCCGCCTTGGGTCAACCCCGCGTCATCCCTCGAAGAATTTCGCAACTTTGAGCAGTGTCAGTGACAGTGATTTTCTGTGAAGTGTTTAGTGCATTGTGTGTTTCGTGCCATTCATGTGTGACCTTGTTCGAACGGATTTCCAAGGTATACGGCATGTTCTGGGCATTTGTGGGGTGTAGAGCTCAGCGCACCCTCCTCTGACCGTTTACAGAGAGCGACTGAGCTACTCCTATCTCCACCCCCCTCCCTCACAGCGCCGCCTCCACCCCCCCTCACAGCTGGGGCGAGACGCTGCCTGCCTGGGACACACACACATACATGTACTAACACTTGCTGACCGCGCGGTTTCTTATATATATTTTATATATATAACCTACTTATCTGTGTATTTAATTAAATTTTTTTTGTCTGAAATCTTGTTGATACGACGGGCTGACCGGTCAACACTGATTTAAGACACAGTACACAGATAAAGTAGTTATGTCTCATGCCTTACGTAGCCGTGGACCCAGCGCCTGGATGAGTCAAGCGGATGATAGTCCCCCAGAGATGGATGACCAGGCCGGCCCAGCTCCCACAACATCGCGCAGCCCTTCACCTCACCATTCAGCGTTATCTCCAGAGATAATTGCCTTAATGAAGTTTATGAGAGATGAGAGACGCGAGGATGAAGCTCACAGACGTTTGGCGGATGAGCACAGAAGGCAAGCAGAGGCAGAACGAGACCACCAACGGAGAATGGAAGACAGTGCACGGTTTGAAGCCTTGATATCTCGCCTCACTGTTAACCAAGCCCCTGGCTCTAACACTGCCTCGGTACTGAATGGTTCAGATACCTCATCCATGCTTCCTTCACGCCCCCCAGCCCCACCTAAAGCAGCAGCTCAAACGCCGCCCATCTTGGAGCCTGATGTAAATTTCCAGACTTTTCGCGAATGGCGGCGGCGGTGGGCTGATTATGCTACAATGGTGGATCTCCAGAGTTTGTCACAGCCTAAACAACTCATCCAGCTGCGTATGTGCCTGTCCTTGGAAGTTCAGCGTGTCTTAGAACATACGTTGCAGGTACCCCCAACCTCTTCGCTGTCTGTAGAGGAGGTACTGGACGTTCTACAACGGCACATCAAAGGACAGCAGAATGAAGCTCTGCGCAGGAGGGAATTGTTTAGCTGCAGACAGATGGAGGGTGAGTCTTTTGACGCTTTTTATGTACGTCTTAAGAGAGCCTCGGAAGAGGTAGATATATGTTTAGGCCACCACCAGCAGTGCGAGGAGACCCAGTTGAAGCAGGTGATCCTGATGGGTGTTAAGGACGAGGAACTTGTCCAACGCCTCACCTCCCTCGACTCTTCCTCTTCTCTTCAGGATGTGTTGACGATATGTCGCTCCTATGAGGCTGCCAGGTGTGCCACCTCTGCCATCCGAGCTCCCCCTACAGCTGTACGCGCTGTTTCCCGGTACAAGAAGGACAAGAAGTCTGCTCCTACGCCTTCGCCCACCACGTCCACGCCCGGTTCATTTTGCAACAACTGTGGTAAGCAGCACGGAACACAGGTATGTCCAGCTGCTCAGTCTACCTGCAACAGTTGTGACCGTAAGGGCCACTGGTCACTCACAGTACGGTGCCCAGCCAAACGCGTCCAGTGCAATGTGTGCGGCCGTCTGGGCCACTATGACAAGTGTTGCCCTTCCAACAAACCCAAGGAACAGCGTCAACGGAAGCTTCAGCGCCCTTCTACCAGAGAGGGCCGCCCACAGTCTCCCAATCAGAGGCACGACGACCCTGGACAACGCTGGAGCCATATTAGGAATGTGTGCTCCCCCCCGCGTCCCAGGACCAAAGTTCCCCAGTACATCAGTGTCATTGTGACCTACCGCAGTGTGTCATCCCGTCTCCAGATGTTGCCCGACACCGGCGCTGATGCTACAGTCATCGGTCCCCAGCATTTGCAATGCTTGGGGCTCTCTCCAAGTGATCTAGGACCGCCCCCCAAGGATCTCCGCTTTATGGCAGATGGTTCACAGATGACCCCGGCCCTGGGTTCACTCCAAGCACAAGTCACCTTTGGCAACAGGTCGTGTCAAGCCTGGATTGATGTGCATAACGGTGTCCCGACTCCTTTGCTGTCCTACAGACATTGTCAAGAGTTGGCCATCATCTCCCAGGACTTCCCCAAACCTATTCTTGAGGTAAGACACGCCAACAGGGTGCACGAAGGGAGCAGCAACTACCCTGCTGCCGCCCTACCCCTACCTCTTGCCAGTGACACCTCTCCTTCGGATGCTCGGAAGTACTTCCTGAAGGAATTCAGCGACGTTCTGGTGACCAAGTCCGCTCTGGAATCCAAGCCTCTCAAGAAGATGGTAGGTCCCCCCATGAGGATCCACCTGAGGGACGACGCGAAGCCCTTCGCTATTTACACCCCTCGACTGGTTCCCCTGGCCTTCCGCGAGGCGGTCAAAAACGAGCTGGACTCCATGGTCGCCCAAGAAATTATTGCACCAACCGGCGATGAACCGTCTCCATGGTGTCACCCTATGGTTGTCGTCGCAAAACCTAAAGGTGGTGTTCGGATCACCACTGACCTCTCCAAGCTCAACAGCCAGGTGTCTCGTCCTGCGCACCCTTCTCCCACGCCCTTTGCAGCTATACGCAGTGTGAACCCGAAGGCGCGCTTCTTCACGACGATGGACGCCCTGTGTGGATACTGGCAGATAGAGCTTGCCGAAGAAGACCGACCACTCACAACTTTCATCACCCCGCATGGACGTTACAGTTATTGCCGTGGCCCCATGGGATTCGCCGCTACAGGAGACGCTTTCTGTCTTCGAGGTGACATGGCTCTACAAGGTCTGGCAAACTGCGTGAAAGTGGTCGACGACATACTCGTGTACGACGAGGATTATATGGATCACCTCTGCCGTATCTACGAGGTACTCAACAGGTGCCGGAAGCACGGCATTACCCTAAATGCCGACAAGTTTGTTCTGGCCAGCTCTTCAGCTGACTTTTGTGGGTACACCCTCTCAGGGAATGGTATCGCAGCTGACCCGGAAAAGGTCCGCGCCATCACGGATTTTCCCACCCCTGCTAACCTGACCGACTTGAGGTCCTTCATCGGTCTCGTCAACCAGTTAGCAGAGTTTTCGTCAGACATCTCCGCAGCTGCTCAACCACTTCGCCCCCTGATGAGCCCCAAGAGGACATTCCTGTGGACCCCCGACCACGACAAGGCCTTCCAGCAAGTGAAACAGGCCCTGTCTCGTCCACCTGTCCTCGCCACGTTTGACCCAGCCTTGCCGACAGTTCTGCAGACAGATGCCTCACGCTTGTATGGCGTGGGATACGCCCTACTGCAGGATCATGGTGGAGGGCAGTTCCGGCTCGTCCAGTGTGGCTCGCGTTTCCTCTCTGACACTGAGACGCGCTACGCCACTATTGAGTTGGAGCTGTTGGCTGTGGTTTGGGCGATGTCCAAGTGCAGGTTTTACCTCATAGGCCTGCAACACTTTCACCTAGTGACCGACCATCGCCCGCTTGTCCCGATCCTCAACCACTACACGCTAGACGCCGTTGAGAACCCTCGCCTCCAGCGTCTGAAAGAGAAGCTCTCGGCGTACATCTTCACAGCAGTGTGGCGTGCTGGTAAGGAGCTCTGCATCCCTGATGCCTTATCCCGCTCTCCTGTCAGCCGCCCTACTCCAGAAGACCATGTGCTCGACGCCGACCTCGCTCTTTCCGTCAGGACTGTGGTCACTCTCCATGCCGTCCAATCCCTTCGTTCGGACCTGTCACCAGATGACGACAAGGCAATGGAGGACCTTCGAACAGCGGCCCGAGATGACCCTTCCTACGTCCGACTTGTCGAGTGTGTGAGGAATGGATTTCCTAGCAACCGCTACGATCTTCACAACACCCTGCTCCCGTATTGGAAACTCCGCGATGAACTTTACTGCGACGGAGACCTTGTTCTGTACGGAGCACGTGTAGTTGTCCCTGCTGCATTACGTCCCCACGCCTTGGCTCGCCTTCACGACAGCCACCGTGGAGCTGAGGCCACCAAACGACGTGCACGACAGACTGTGTTCTGGCCCGGCATCAACTCCGACATCTCCAATGTCGTCCGTGCGTGTGAGCCCTGCCAAGTATTACAACCCAGCCAGCAGCAGGAACCCTTCATGAGTGACGACAACCCCACCCGCCCCTTTGAGTCTGTGTCGGCCGACTTTTTCTGTGTGTCAGGAAAGTCCTTCCTTGTTATCGTCGACCGTCTCTCTGGTTGGCCGGTTGTCATCAAGTGCGGTAATGACACGACGTCTGCCGCCACCATCAGCAAGTTCCGCCACTACTTCCGTGACGTGGGCGTTCCTGTACGCCTGCGAACCGACGGAGGGCCTCAGTTCACAAGCCGGGACTTTGCCGTGTTCCTCGACCGATGGGGAGTCCGGCATGTGTTGTCATCGCCCCATTACCCGCAGTCCAACGGCCACGCTGAGGCTGCTGTCAAATCCCTGAAGCACCTCATCCTTAAGGTGGCCCCTTCTGGGAACATTGACTGCGAGGCCTTCGACCGGGGTCTTCTTGAACTCCGCAACACACCCAACTACACCGGACGCTCCCCTGCCCAGGTTTTGTATGGACGCCCCCTTCGTTCTTGTGTCCCTGCTCACCCTCAATCCTTCTCCAAGGAGTGGCAGGCCAAGACAGAGGATTGTGATCGCCGAGCCGCCGAACGTGTTCAGGACGTCGTCGCCCGCTACAACGACCACGCCCGTTCTCTCCCCAGGTTGAGTGTCGGCACCCAAGTCCGTGTTCAGGACCCGACCTCCCTACGTTGGGACAAAGTAGGCGTAGTCATGGGTCTCGGCAGGTCACGGGACTACCAGGTGCGGTTACCCAGTGGTCGTGTGTGGTGGAGGAACCGCCGTTTTCTCCGCCCCGTAACACTGCCTTCTGCTGGCCCCGCCACCAGTGTTGAGTCCCATACCCTTCCCAGTGATGAAGTCCCTCGACGCTCAGAACGGATCCAGAAGAAAAGGTCCGCTCAAGACTTTGCTATGAGCGTATAGGGGGGAGGGAGGTGTATGTATATTATGTATGCTGGATTATGTATTATGTATGTATATTATGTATGTGCTCCATTTATATTTATTCAGCCTAGCTAGCAGCGTGTGGCAATGTTATTACCATATCCCACACGCTTAATTAATGTGCCTGGCGACGTATGGAAGCTGCTAATGTATCACTTGCCATACGTCGTCTATGGTAGTTGACCAGGACCTTAGCTAGGGAGCAGTGCTACCCACCTCTGTGTACATACTCTTATCCAGTAAACCGAACCTACAAAACTATACAGGTGTTTGTGTTCTCTCCTGTATATAGAACTTATTACCCAGAACATCTAACAGTAATGGATCTACGGATCTTATTAACTTCGCTGGTGTCCACTTCCCCTGTTGCATTCTGGGCTATTATGTGGTCAGTGAGGGCTGCCGTGAGCTTAAGTGAATTTTGATGTTCAGAGTCAGCAATCTCCTCTGGATTAGTTAGTCCCATCCCTCCCAGTCTTGGTGGAAGTGCAAGAAGTGTTCTTTCTACTGGGGTTAAGTCGTGGTGTTTCACTAGTTTGGGAATGAACTTGGCACTGATTGCTTCTTCCAAAGGGTGGAGGAGGGGTCGGATCTCAGGGATGGTACGCATCAGGTAGTTCCAACGATGCTTGACTCCATGTGTGAATGCTGCAAAGGCCGCATGTGGCTCTGTGTTAGCAATCTCCGATAGAGCATGGATTTCGCTAACCCACTCGTTCACCTTTCCCCCTACGTACTGGGTCTTGAAGTCCGTAGTGCCAATTACTGCGCCTAGATGTCTTTGGCCGTCCTTAGTTATTTTGACCTCACTTTCGCCGAAAACCTCCACAGCCCGATCATAATGATCTGGCTTCACGACGAGGAAGGATTTGCTGGCGTTTGGGTGGTACCCTATTTGTGGACCTCGCGATGTTACCAGGTCCCACCACTTTTTGATGTCCTCCACTTTTCCTGCTCCTGTGAGGTCATCAGCATATGCCACTTGTTTGACCCCAGTTGTTTCATACTTTATTTCTTGTTGGAGCACTGATAGGCCTATTGCATACATTGCCATTGCAACGGGGTCTCCCTGTGTTGTTCCCTCGGTCGACTGTAGGATGGTATCACCTCGTAGAGCCTTGTTGTTTACTACGTAGAGGTCTGAAGGATTCCTATACGAATTTTCAACATACATCGCAAAGCTAGGACACTTGATCTTGATGTTGTGCAGTGCCGCCTTGCGGTTAAGTATGTTGAATGCGTTTGAAGCATCCACCAGGAGAACGGCCTCACAATCACGCTGCTCAAATATCAATCTCATGGCGTGAATGGCCGCCTCCCCACCAGCCTGGTGGCCAGCACACACTTGTAGGTTCCCTGCTGCTGCCCTGA
Source organism: Homarus americanus (assembly GCF_018991925.1). Classification (NCBI taxonomy): domain Eukaryota; kingdom Metazoa; phylum Arthropoda; class Malacostraca; order Decapoda; family Nephropidae; genus Homarus; species Homarus americanus. The sequence continues at coordinate 13,836 of NW_024715508.1, forward strand.
CATCATCCTTTACCACCTCCATTATACACTTTCCGATGATCCGCCTCAGCACTTCCCCCACCCCTATAGGTCTACATCCTGGTTTCTTTTCCAGAGGAATAAGGCGGCAGGCCGTCAGAGCCTGGAGGTGATGGCAGCAAGAGGATGCAAGCTTTCTTGCAAGGGTGGCAATGGCAGTGCAGAGATCGCTTGCTACAGGGCCAAACTTGTTTGTGCTGAGGATGACTCTCCAACCGTTTGCATCCAGACCTGAAGGGCCGGCTCCGCCTCGAGTCTTCAGTGCCTTTTTCCACACCATCTCTCCTGTTATTTTCTCGAACAGGACAGCGTTTGGTGGGATATAAGCACCCTGGAGCCTGATGCCTTCATCTTCGCTTGCAGGGGGATGTTTCTCTTTCAATAGTTTTAATGTCGCTCTGTTTATTGGCATCACTCCACCGGAGGATTCATGTGTGAGAGATCTTACCGCGAGAGACACTTTTCCCACACACATTTTGTTTCCAAATTGTCTTGCCACGTCATCGGTGTTTTGCTTTCCGTCACCCGTAGATTTTAGTCTCTCCTGCAGTGTTCTTGCTTCACATAAGAGATCATCTAGGGCCCCAGTCTGCCACATTGTCAACCTTCTCTTCATTGCTGCCACATTTTCTTTGTGCTTAGCCTTTGTGTGTGTCCTCTGACAAAATAGATGTGGTATTATTGCCAGTATTTGAAGAGCTAGGGGGGCGAGGAAGCGGTCCTGAGTGTAATCAGTCATGAAGTGAGTCATCTCCCGAATCATTTCTTTGGTGGCCGCACACTTGGGTGGTTCAAATAAGTTAGCGGGCGACCACTTGACAATTTCTGAGTAGGTTTCTTTGACCCATACGCCTGCATTTTCCATCGACATGCCATTCCACTGAGGCGGCTGTCTCTCATTCTCCTCGTGGACACCTGCTACTGAGGGAGCAGCATTTATTAGTACTACATTATCGGGTTGAGTAGACTCACTGCTATCATTTCGGATATCATCGGGTAGTTGGGTCCCGGCGATATCCACTGTGGCCGCCTGTGTCGGCTCCCTGCGACGTGGGTTCCGACACTGGTCTAGCTTCCTGCAATTCACACATGGTCGGTTATTTCTCGCACAAACACAATTTGTGCAGTTTTGGTTCGGGCTAGCACAGACGCAGCAAGGAATGTTACCAGGCATAGTGACCAGCACCTTGGGCGACGGTAACGTCCGCCTCCGGACATCTGATTTAGTCCCAGGCACAAGATTATACTGGTTCTTATGAGGGAAGGGCGGAGAGGTGACAGGCTGGACTGGTGTGTCCAGGTAGTAGGGGCATACGTGCGCGCGTGGGTGTGTAGGTTACCCCCCCTAATAGCGACCATCCATACATCAGAATGATACACTATGGACAAGAGTTTGTCACACCAGGCACTAGTTTATATTTCCTTGGCACAAATAACCACTATTTATATGGTCTCACTGGTGTAATATCAGTTATGTATACTCACTAGGTTCGTCGAGACCCTACATTAAGAGTCCGTTACTATGGTGGTGGGGGCGACCGCATGGGCAGCACTCTCGGCCCCATAGGGGCGATAGTCTCGGGACCACCCCTGTCACAGTAGGCCTAACGACACTGACCTTGGCGCCGAGCCTTCTCATTATCCTACCACTGACCCAGCACAGGTCACCACTCACATGGTGAACGCCGGTGAACACACGGAATATTTACAATTTATGCCGTAAGGGATGAGGAGAAACCTTGGGTGGCAATGCTTAGGGTGACATCCGATATTCACGGACACATTGTCAAATTCCCGCTCCCACACAACGAGTATGTCCCCACCAATAACACTTTAGATCAGGAGGGACGGTCCACGACACCCACGCCGCGCTGGCCGCCTACTACTACTACTACTACTACTACTACTACTACGTGGCCTCCAGCCTCCCCCAATAGCCACACCTTCGCCACCATTTATTTACCTTAATATTAAATATCCTAATACATAAGAAACTATCCTATCTGTGTTAAATTAGTTGAGCCGCAGATCTATGCGGCATTCAGTGACTGTAGCCTCATAGTCGATATCTGCAGCAGTTGTCGGAGTAGGGGCAGAAGCTCTCGTTCCCCTGAGGCAGAGCAAAGCCGACCGAAGGAGAGAGAAGGACAGTCGACATCTCATCCAGGCTGTGACATAACTTCTGGGCTGCTGCTTCTGTTCGGAGATCAGCTCCGCGAGTCTGGCGTAGAAACATCTTGCGCTTGGGCCCATCCCACCAGAGGTTGTGAACACTAGAGGAGTGAAGCTGCCTTGATCACACTTTTGAATTCTCTCCCCATATGCCCTTCTCTTGTCGTTCTCGTTCCTCCTATGTGCAGCATCGAGAGCTAGGTTACGGTGACAAACGGCCATGGGATCAAAAATCCTGATGTCGAAGAAAGCTCGCTGTCCCCGCGTCCAGAATCCTCGAGCACTGACGTCCACACGGGCTTCGTTAGATGTGTTTGAAGTCCTGTGTTGGAAGATCTCGCCATCCAGTGGAAGGAGGGTCGGTTCTACCATGACGTCCCGGCAGATTTCCTTCAACATATTTGCTGTGAGATCCCTTACCTCGTCATGCCTCATGCATATGAAGCCCCCCTTCTTGCAAACCATGGCGTGATCGCCATCATAGGAATAGCCACACACGCATTGGGAGGGCAAACCATCTACTGGCCAACCGTACCTTAGAGCAATGGCATCTGTAAATTCTTGTTTGTTAAGGCTGAAACCATTTGCCCTTATCGGTAACGTAGTTAACCAGTTCGAGGCGCCCACCTCCTGCGCTATAGCTACTTTTTTTGTCAGATTTTCTGGAACCTGCAGCAATAGTTGCTGCAACATGTCATTTTGGCAGTGCTGCCGATCTGTTGTAATGGATCTACGGATCTTATTAACTTCGCTGGTGTCCACTTCCCCTGTTGCATTCTGGGCTATTATGTGGTCAGTGAGGGCTGCCGTGAGCTTAAGTGAATTTTGATGTTCAGAGTCAGCAATCTCCTCTGGTAACTACTACTACTACTACTACTACTACTACTACTACTACTACTACTACTACTACTACTACTACTACTACTACTACTACTACTACTACTACTACTACTACTACTACTACTACTACTACTACTACTACTACTACTACTACTACTACTACTACTACTACTACTACTACTACTACTACTACTACTACTACTACTAATACTGCTACTACTACTACTACTACTACTACTACTACTACTACGTGGCCTCCAGCCTCCCCCAATAGCCACACCTTCGCCACCATTTATTTACCTTAATATTAAATATCCTAATACATAAGCAACTATCCTATCTGTGTTAAATTAGTTGAGCCGCAGATCGATGCGGCATTCGGTGACTGTGGCCTCATAGTCGATATCTGCAGCAGTTGACGGAGTAGGGGCAGAAGCTCTCGTTCCCCTGAGGCAGAGCAAAGCCGACCGAAGGAGAGAGAAGGACAGTCGACATCTCATCCAGGCTGTGACATAACTTCTGGGCTGCTGCTTCTGCTCGGAGATCAGCTCCGCGAGTCTGGCGTAGAAACATCTTGCGCTTGGGCCCATCCCACCAGAGGTTGTGAACACTAGCGGAGTGAAGCTGCCTTGATCGACATTTTGAATTCTCTCCCCATATGCCCTTCTCTTGTCGTTCTCGTTCCTCCTATGTGCAGCATCGAGAGCTAGGTTACGGTGACAAACGGCCATGGGATCAAAAATCCTGATGTCGAAGAAGGCTCGCTGTCCCCCCGTCCAGAATCCTCGAGCACTGACGTCCACACGGGCTTCGTTAGATGTGTTTGAAGTCCTGTGTTGGAGGATCTCGCCATCCAGTGGAAGGAGGGTCGGTTCTACCATGACGTCCCGGCAGGTTTCCTTCAACATATTTGCTGTGAGATCCCTTACCTCGTCATGCCTCATGCATATGAAGCCCCCCCTTCTTGCAAACCATGGCGTGATCGCCATCATAGGAATAGCCACACACGCATTGGGAGGGCAAACCATCTACTGGCCAACCGTACCTTAGAGCAATGGCATCTGTAAATTCTTGTTTGTTAAGGCTGAAACCATTTGCCCTTATCATTAACATGGTTAACCAATTCGAGCCGCCCACCTCCTGCCGCTATGCCTTCTTTTTTTGTCAAATTTTCACCAGAACCTGCAGCAATAGTTGCTGCAACATATCATTTTGGCAGTGCTGTCGATCTGTCGTAATGGACCTACGAATCTTATTTACTTCGCTGGTATCCACTTCCCCTGTTGCATTCTGGGCTATTTTGTGGTCCGTGAGGGCTGCCGTGAGCTTTAGTGAATTTTGATGTTCAGTGGCAGCAATCTCCTCTGGATTTGTTAGTCCCATCCCTCCCCGTCTTGGTGGAAGTGCAAGAAGTGCTCTTTTCTACAAGGAATTCGTCGTGATATTTCACTAGTTTGAAATAGACTCAACACTGGTTACTTCTTCAAAAGGTGGAGGTGAATCTCAGGATAAATGCGCATCAGGTGATTTCCAGGCCTTCTTGACTCCGCTTGTGTAGATACCCAAAAGGCCGCATGTGGCTCTGTGTTAGCAATCTCCGATAGAGCTTGGATTTCGCTAACCCACTCATTCACCTTTCCCGCTACGTACTGGGTCTTGAAGTCCGTAGTGCCAATTACTGCGCCTAGATGTCTTTGGCCGTCCTTAATTATTTTGACCTCACTTTCGCCGAAAACCTCCACAGCCCGATCATAATGATCTGGCTTCACGATGAGGAAGGATTTGCTGGCGTTTGGGTGGTACCCTATTTGTGGACCTCGCGATGTTACCAGGTCCCACCACTTTTTGATGTCCTCCACTTTTCCTGCTCCTGTGAGGTCATCAGCATATGCCACTTGTTTGACCCCAGTTGTTTCGTACTTTATTTCTTGTTGGAGCACTGATAGGCCTATTGCATACATTGCCATTGCAACAGGGTCTCCCTGTGTTGTTCCCTCGGTCGACTGTAGGATGGTATCACCTCGTAGAGCCTTGTTGTTTACTACGTAGAGGTCTGAAGGATTCCTATACGAATTTTCAACATACATCGCAAAGCTAGGACACTTGATCTTGATGTTGTGCAGTGCCGCCTTGCAGTTAAGTATGTTGAATGCGTTTGAAGCATCCACCAGGAGAACGGCCTCACAATCACGCTGCTCAAATATCAATCTCATGGCGTGAATGGCCGCCTCCCCACCAGCCTGGTGGCCAGCACACACTTGTAGGTTCCCTGCTGCTGCCCTGACATCGTCCTTTACCACCTCCATTATACACTTTCCGATGATCCGCCTCAGCACTTCCCCCACCCCTATAGGTCTACATCCTGGTTTCTTTTCCAGAGGAATAAGGCGGCAGGCCGTCAGAGCCTGGAGGTGATGGCAGCAAGAGGATGCAAGCTTTCTTGCAAGGGTGGCAATGGCAGTGCAGAGATCGCTTGCTACAGGGCCAAACTTGTTTGTGCTGAGGATGACTCTCCAACCATTTGCATCCAGACCTGAAGGGCCGGCTCCGCCTCGAGTCTTCAGTGCCTTTTTCCACACCATCTCTCCTGTTATTTTCTCGAACAGGACAGCGTTTGGTGGGATATAAGCACCCTGGAGCCTGATGCCTTCATCTTCGCTTGCAGGGGGATGTTTCTCTTTCAATAGTTTTAATGTCGCTCTGTTTATTGGCATCACTCCACCGGAGGATTCATGTGTGAGAGATCTTACCGCGAGAGACACTTTTCCCACACGCATTTTGTTTCCAAATTGTCTTGCCACGTCATCAGTGTTTTGCTTTCCGTCACCCGTAGATTTTAGTCTCTCCTGCAGTGTTCTTGCTTCACATAGGAGATCATCTAGGGCCCCAGTCCGCCACATTGTCGATCTTCTCTTCATTGCTGCCACATTTTCTTTGTGCTTGGCCTTTATGTGTGTCCTCTGACAAAATAGATGTGGTATTATTGCCAGTATTTGAAGAGCTAGGGGGGCGAGGGAGCGGTCCTGAGTGTAATCAGTCATGAAGCAAGTCATCTCCCGAATCATTTCTTTGGTGGCCGCACACTTGGGTGGTTCAAATAAGTTAGCGGGCGACCACTTGACAATTTCTGAGTAGGTTTCTTTGACCCATACGCCTGCATTTTTCATCGACCTTGCGTTTCCACTACTATACTACTACTGCTACTACTACTACTACTACTACTATACTGCTACTGCTACTGCTACTACTGCTACTGCTACTACTACTGCTACTACTACTACTACTACTACTACTACTACTGCCTCCCAATACACCTTCATACATTGTTACCTTAATATTAAATATCCTAATACATAAGAAACTATCCTATCTGTGTTAAATTAGTTGAGCCGCAGATCCATGCGGCATTCAGTGACTGTACCCTCATAGTCGATATCTGCAGCAGTTGTCGGAGTAGGGGCAGAAGCTCTCGTTCCCTGAGGCAGAGCAACGCCGACCGAAGGAGAGAGAAGGACAGTCGACATCTCATCCAGGCTGTGACATAACTTCTGGGCTGCTGCTTCTGTTCGGAGATCAGCTCCGCGAGTCTGGCGTAGAAACATCTTGCGCTTGAGCCCATCCCACCAGAGGTTGTGAACACTAGCGGAGTGAAGCTGCCTTGATCGACATTTTGAATTCTCTCCCCATATGCCCTTCTCTTGTCGTTCTCGTTCCTCCTATGTGCAGCATCGAGAGCTAGGTTACGGTGACAAACGGCCATGGGATCAAAAATCCTGATGTCGAAAAAGGCTCGCTGTCCCCGCGTCCAGAATCCTCGAGCACTGACGTCCACACGGGCTTCGTTAGATGTGTTTGAAGTCCTGTGTTGGAGGATCTCGCCATCCAGTGGAAGGAGGGTCGGTTCTACCATGACGTCCCGGCAGATTTCCTTCAACATATTTGCTGTGAGATCCCTTACCTCGTCATGCCTCATGCATATGAAGCCCCCCTTCTTGCAAACCATGGCGTGATCGCCATCATAGGAATAGCCACACACACATTGGGAGGGCAAACCATCTA
>NW_024715509.1:0-10776 GCF_018991925.1 Homarus americanus
ATACGGGGATGGAGGCTGGTTCCGAGGCAGAGGGCAGATTACTGGCCCTCAGGTGAATCACCATTACTAGGTGAATCACCATCACTGTCACTTACAGTTGTCAGGGCTTCCCTGACAAATCCCTCAAAGTCATCTTCACTGTCACTATCATTGGCTTGGGCTGGCTGTGGTGGGTTGCGGGCGAGAACTCGGTTATGCTTTTTTGACGGCTGGTGTTTATGTTGTCGTGATACACCGTGATGTACGGCTCCATAGCCTGCACCAGCCGGGTATGGAAGACTTCATAGCGGTCATCGTCATTGTCGCGGGAAAGGAAGGACTTCATTTTCTCTGCACACTCCATGGCACCCTTAATATCACTATGAGTTAAACTGTGTTCTTCGGAGAATGACGCACCTTCTTCCTCCTCTTCACTGACGTGATCTTCCTCCAACATCTCGTCGGCAGTCACTTCAGGATCTCTGATCACCTCCAGGATGTCGTCGTTGGTGGTCTCGGAGAAACCTGGAACTGTAACAGTCTGCGCAGCTTCTCTGGCAAGGTCCACTGCTACTGCAACATTCTGAACCTCACCAGTCACAGATTGACTCCTCCTCTCACCTGGTATTCCATGCAACACATGTCTCCATGCGTGACGAATTGTAGCAATAGACAGCTGATCCCATGACTCCACCAAGAAGTCCACAGCTTTCTTGATGTTAAATACTCTCCAGAATTGTTTGAACAGTATTTGTTGCTGTGCCAACTGTTGATCCTCATCTTCTTCGCTCTTGCTATCGGTGGTGGTGTCACTCAGGTTACGCAACTCTTCCCTGGTGTTGGTGTAGTCGTTCAGGAGTTTGAATTTTTTTGTTGAGAATGCAGCTTTTACATTACAGATTAACTCTTGGTCCATGGGCTGTAATATATGTTAGGTGTTCTGGGTAATAATTTCTATATACAGGAGAGAACACAAACACCTGTATAGTTTTGTAGGTTCGGTTTACTGGATAAGAGTATGTACACAGAGGGGGGGGTAGCACTCCTCAGCTAGGCTCCTTGTCAACTGCATAGACGACGTATGGCAAGTGATACATTAGCAGCTTCCATACGTCGCCAGGCACATTAATTAAGCATGTGGGATATGGTAATAACATTGCCACACGCTGCTAGCTAGGCTGAATAAATATAAATGGAGCACATACATAATATACATACATAATACATAATCCAGCATACATAATATACATACACCTCCCTCCCCCTATACGCTCATAGCAAAGTCTTGAGCGGACCTTTTCTTCTGGATCCGTTCTGAGCGTCGAGGGACTTCATCACTGGGAAGGGTATGGGACTCAACACTGGTGGCGGGGCCAGCAGAAGGCATTGTTACGGGGCGGAGAAAACGGCGGTTCCTCCACCACACACGACCACTGGGTAACCGCACCTGGTAGTCCCGTGACCTGCCGAGACCCATGACTACGCCTACTTTGTCCCAACGTAGGGAGGTCGGGTCCTGAACACGGACTTGGGTGCCGACACTCAACCTGGGGAGAGAACGGGCGTGGTCGTTGTAGCGGGCGACGACGTCCTGAACACGTTCGGCGGCTCGGCGATCACAATCCTCTGTCATGGCCTGCCACTCCTTGGAGAAGGATTGAGGGTGAGCAGGGACACAAGAACGAAGGGGGCGTCCATACAAAACCTGGGCAGGGGAGCGTCCGGTGTAGTTAGGTGTGTTGCGGAGTTCAAGAAGACCCCGGTCGAAGGCCTCGCAGTCAATGTTCCCAGAAGGGGCCACCTTAAGGATGAGGTGCTTCAGGGATTTGACAGCAGCCTCAGCGTGGCCGTTGGACTGCGGGTAATGGGGCGATGACAACACATGCCGGACTCCCCATCGGTCAAGGAACACAGCAAAGTCCCGGCTTGTGAACTGAGGCCCTCCGTCGGTTCGCAGGCGTACAGGAACGCCCACGTCACGGAAGTAGTGGCGGAACTTGCTGATGGTGGCGGCAGACGTCGTGTCATTACCGCACTTGATGACAACCGGCCAACCAGAGAGACGGTCGACGATAACGAGGAAGGACTTTCCTGACACACAGAAAAAGTCGGCCGACACAGACTCAAAGGGGCGGGTGGGGTTGTCGTCACTCATGAAGGGTTCCTGCTGCTGGCTGGGTTGTAGTACTTGGCAGGGCTCACACGCACGGACAACATTGGAGATGTCGGAGTTGATGCCGGGCCAGAACACAGTCTGTCGTGCACGTCGTTTGGTGGCCTCAGCTCCACGGTGACTGTCGTGAAGGCGAGCCAAGGCGTGGGGACGTGATGCAGCAGGGACAACTACACGTGCTCCGTACAGAACAAGGTCTCCGTCGCAGTAGAGTTCATCGCGGAGTTTCCAATACGGGAGCAGGGTGTTGTGAAGATCGTAGCGGTTGCTAGGAAATCCATTCCTCACACACTCGACAAGTCGGACGTAGGAAGGGTCATCTCGGGCCGCTGTTCGAAGGTCCTCCATTGCCTTGTCGTCATCTGGTGACAGGTCCGAACGAAGGGATTGGACGGCATGGAGAGTGACCACAGTCCTGACGGAAAGAGCGAGGTCGGCGTCGAGCACATGGTCTTCTGGAGTAGGGCGGCTGACAGGAGAGCGGGATAAGGCATCAGGGATGCAGAGCTCCTTACCAGCACGCCACACTGCTGTGAAGATGTACGCCGAGAGCTTCTCTTTCAGACGCTGGAGGCGAGGGTTCTCAACGGCGTCTAGCGTGTAGTGGTTGAGGATCGGGACAAGCGGGCGATGGTCGGTCACTAGGTGAAAGTGTTGCAGGCCTATGAGGTAAAACCTGCACTTGGACATCGCCCAAACCACAGCCAACAGCTCCAACTCAATAGTGGCGTAGCGCGTCTCAGTGTCAGAGAGGAAACGCGAGCCACACTGGACGAGCCGGAACTGCCCTCCACCATGATCCTGCAGTAGGGCGTATCCCACGCCATACAAGCGTGAGGCATCTGTCTGCAGAACTGTCGGCAAGGCTGGGTCAAACGTGGCGAGGACAGGTGGACTAGACAGGGCCTGTTTCACTTGCTGGAAGGCCTTGTCGTGGTCGGGGGTCCACAGGAATGTCCTCTTGGGGCTCATCAGGGGGCGAAGTGGTTGAGCAGCTGCGGAGATGTCCGACGAAAACTCTGCTAACTGGTTGACGAGACCGATGAAGGACCTCAAGTCGGTAAGGTTAGCAGGGGTGGGAAAATCCGTGATGGCGCGGACCTTTTCCGGGTCAGCTGCGATACCATTCCCTGAGAGGGTGTACCCACAAAAGTCAACTGAAGAACTGGCCAGAACAAACTTGTCGGCATTTAGGGTAATTCAGTGCTTCCGGCACCTGTTGAGTACCTCGTAGATACGGCAGAGGTGATCCATATAATCCTCGTCGTACACGAGTATGTCGTCGACCACTTTCACGCAGTTTGCCAGACCTTGTAGAGCCATGTCACCTCGAAGACAGAAAGCGTCTCCTGTAGCGGCGAATCCCATGGGGCCACGGCAATAACTGTAACGTCCATGCGGGGTGATGAAAGTTGTGAGTGGTCGGTCTTCTTCGGCAAGCTCTATCTGCCAGTATCCACACAGGGCGTCCATCGTCGTGAAGAAGCGCGCCTTCGGGTTCACACTGCGTATAGCTGCAAAGGGCGTGGGAGAAGGGTGCGCAGGACGAGACACCTGGCTGTTGAGCTTGGAGAGGTCAGTGGTGATCCGAACACCACCTTTAGGTTTTGCGACGACAACCATAGGGTGACACCATGGAGACGGGTCATCGCCGGTTGGTGCAATAATTTCTTGGGCGACCATGGAGTCCAGCTCGTTTTTGACCGCCTCGCGGAAGGCCAGGGGAACCAGTCGAGGGGTGTAAATAGCGAAGGGCTTCGCGTCGTCCCTCAGGTGGATCCTCATGGGGGGACCTGCCATCTTCTTGAGAGGCTTGGATTCCAGAGCGGACTTGGTCACCAGAACGTCGCTGAATTCCTTCAGGAAGTACTTCCGAGCATCCGAAGGAGAGGTGTCACTGGCAAGAGGCAGGGGTAGGGCGGCAGCAGGGTCGTTGCTGCTCCCTTTTTGCACCCTGTTGGCGTGTTTTACCTCAAGAATAGGTTTGGGGAAGTCCTGGGAGATGATGGCCAACTCTTGACAATGTCTGTAGGACAGCAAAGGAGTCGGGACACCGTTATGCACATCAATCCAGGCCTGACACGACCTGTTGCCAAAGGTGACTTGTGCTTGGAGTGAACCCAGGGCCGGGGTCATCTGTGAACCGTCTGCCATAAAGCGGAGATCCTTGGGGGGCGGTCCTAGATCACTTGGAGAGAGCCCCAAGCATTGCAAATGCTGGGGACCGATGACTGTAGCATCAGCGCCGGTGTCGGGCAACATCTGAAGACGGGATGACACGCTGCGGTAGGTCACAATGACACTGATGTACTGGGGGACTTTGGTCCTGGGACGCGGGGGGGAGCACACATTCCTAATATGGCTCGAGCGTTGTCCAGGGTCGTCGTGCCTCTGATTGGAAGACTGTGGGCGGCCCTCTCTGGTGGAAGGGCGCTGAAGCTTCCGCCGACGCTGTCCCTTGGGTTTGTTGGAAGGGCAACACTTGTCATAGTGGCCCAGACGACCGCACACATTGCACTGGACGCGTTTGGCTGGGCACCGTACTGTGAGTGACCAGTGGCCCTTACGGTCACAACTGTTGCAGGTAGACTCAGCGGCTGGACACACCTGTGTTCCGTGCTGCTTACCACAGTTGTTGCAAAATGAACCGGGCGTGGACGTGGTGGGCGAAGGCGTAGGAGCAGACTTCTTGTCCTTCTTGTACCGGGAAACAGCGCGTACAGCTGTAGGGGGAGCACGGATGGCAGAGGTGGCACACCTGGCAGCCTCATAGGAGCGACATACTGTCAACACATCCTTAAGAGGAGAGGAAGAGTCGAGGGAGGTGAGGCGTTGGACAAGTTCCTCGTCCTTAACACCCATCAAGATCACCTGCTTCAACTGGGTCTCCTCGCACTGCTGGTGGTGGCCTAGACATATATCTACCTCTTCCGAGGCTCCCTTAAGACGTACATAAAAGGCATCAAAAGACTCACCCTCCATCTGTCTGCAGCTAAACAATTCCCTCCTGCGCAGAGCTTCATTCTGCTGTCCTTTGATGTGCCGTTGTAGAATGTCCAGTACATCCTCTACAGACAGCGAAGAGGTTGGGGGTACCTGCAACGTATGTTCTAAGACACGCTGAACTTCCAAGGACAGGCACATACGCAGCTGGATGAGTTGTTTAGGCTGTGACAAACTCTGGAGATCCACCATTGTAGAATAGTCAGTCCACCGTCGCCGCCATTCACGAAAAGTCTGGAAATTCACATCAGGCTTCAAGATGGGCGGTGTTTGAGCTGCTGCTTTAGGTGGGGCTGGGGGGCGTGAAGGAAGCATGGATGAGGTATCTGAACCAGTCAGTACCGAGGCAGTGTTAGAGCCAGGGGCTTGGTTAACAGTGAGGCGAGATATCAAAGCTTCAAACCGTGCACTGTCTTCCAATCTCCGTTGGTGGTCTCGTTCTGCCTCTGCTTGCCTTCTGTGCTCATCCGCCAAACGTCTGTGAGCTTCATCCTCGCGTCTCTCATCTCTCATAAACTTCAGTAAAGCAATTATCTCTGGAGACAACGCTGAATATTGAGGTGAAGGACTGCGCGATGTTGTGGGGGCTGGAGCGTCGTGGCCGGCCTGGTCATCCATCTCTGCGGGACTATCATCCGCTTGACTCATCCAGGCGCTGGGTCCACGGCTACGTAAGGCATGCGACATAACTACTTCATCTGTGTACTGTGTCTTAAATCAGTGTTGACCGGTCAGCCCGTCGTATCAACAAGATTTCAGACAAAAACAATTAATTAAATACACAGATAAGTAGGTTATATATATAAAATATATATAAGGAAGCCGCGCGGTCAGCAAGTGTTAGTGCATGTATGTGTGTGTGTCCCGGGCAGGCAAAGCGTCTCGCCCCAGCTGTGAGGGGGGGTGGAGGCGGGGCTGTGAGGGGGGGGAAGGGAGAAGCGCGGCGACTCGCAGTCAGTCCAGTTACCCTCAGGACGCGGTCAGAGAAGGGTGCACTGAACTCTACTCCTTACAAATGCCCAGAACGTGCCGTATACCTTGGGAATCCTTTTAGAACAAGGTCACACATGAATGGCACGAAACACACAATGCACTAAACACTTCACAGAAAATCACTGTCACTGACACTGCTCAAAGTTGCTAAATTCTTCGAGGAGGGATGACGCGGGGGTTGACACAAGGCGGGAGTCCATAAGCCGGCTTTCCACAAACTTGCACTAATCACTCGTAATAATCCAGTAAAACTACGCACTGCGCCATGTTAGGTGTTCTGGGTAATAAGTTCTATATACAGGAGAGAACACAAACACCTGTATAGTTTTGTAGGTTCGGTTTACTGGATAAGAGTATGTACACAGAGGGGGGGGTAGCACTCCTCAGCTAGGCTCCTTGTCAACTGCATAGACGACGTATGGCAAGTGATACATTAGCAGCTTCCATACGTCGCCAGGCACATTAATTAAGCATGTGGGATATGGTAATAACATTGCCACACGCTGCTAGCTAGGCTGAATAAATATAAATGGAGCACATACATAATATACATACATAATACATAATCCAGCATACATAATATACATACAATATAGACGTAGTGTTGGGAGGAAGGAAGACCACTTTTACGTTGGGGTGACGATCTAACAGTAGGGGCGAGTGTCCTGGTGCGTTGTCCAGCAGCAACAAAATATTGAATGGCACATTCTGTTGCTCACAGAATTTCTTTACATCGGGAACAAAACAGTCATCAAACCAGGAGAGGGACAGTGTAGAGAACATGCACGCCTTACGTGCGGTCAGCCAGTGGACATTTAGCTTGGTCATGTCCATGGTTTTGTAGGCGTGCGGCTTGCGTGCTGTGTGGATCACCGATAACTTGAGCTTACAGCTACCGGAGGCATTGGTGGTAAACAGGACGGTGATGCGTTCCTTCTGCATCTTCCGGCCCCGAATCCTGCTGGCATTCTTTACAAAGAAGGACTTGGAAGGTAGCTTTTTCCAGAAAAGACCAGATTCGTCCATGTTAAACACCTGGTCGTCACTGTACTGTCCTTCCTCCATAATCTCACGTAAAAACGGAGGAAATTCCCTCGCCGCAGCACGGTCAGCACTCGCTTCTTCACCACCAATGTTTATATTGGTGATCTTGTTCCGGATCTTAAACCTCTGTAACCACCCAGAGGAAGCATTAAAGGGTTTGGGCTCTGTAATTCCCATCTTTTGTGCCACTGCCATGTACAGTTCACGTGCGTAGTCCTTAACAGAGCGCGTGTCGACCGCCATGTTCCGTCGCGCCTGACGCACCAAGTACCTCACAAGTAATTTTTCTGTCTTGAGAAGAACCTGGTTGTGAAAATGCTTGATCATAGAAGCACCTGTAGACTTTGTGATCTTCATGTGCTCCTTTATCTTGGCTGCATCCTTCTTTATTGTTTGAATCGTAGATTCATTCACACCATGCTGGCGCGCCAAATCAACCTGCCTTGTTCCTTTCTCCAACTCTTGGATGATGGTATACTTCACCTCATAGCTTAAGGAACGTCGTGTCTTCTTTGGCTTAGTGCCGTTGGGTCCAGGTAAGGAAAGGTTTCTCTCTGGGGGTGGTGGTCCGGCGGAAGCCATTTTACGGAACAATGGATGCACGTTTACACGGTGTGGCCTTGAGGGATGAAACTGCCGCGGCTAGGTCAAGCTTCGTCTTTCCTTCCTCCCTCCCTCCCCCGGGTGGACACGTCATAATACTTTAAGCCAATTACAGCTAGCAGCAGAGGGGGGTAGGGATGCATGGCCAATCACAGTCCGATACGTCATATGACGTCAGTGATAACGCAACAAAGACACACACACTGCGCAACCTTACCGCGCGGCTTGCCCAAGCGTAGGGAGGAGGAGGGAGAGGCGAGGAACACAGGCAGGCAGGCGGGCGGGTGGCGGGTGGGGCGAATCTAAAAATAGCGTCGCGCCGGACACTCTCCGCGTAATGGGGTTCAGGTACCTCGTAATGTGAGCACGTTAGGTTCTGGCAAGGCACCTCGTAAACGTGGAAATGCGGAATGCGGGACCGCGTAAAGTGAGGGTTAACTGTATACGTAGGCCTTATCTCACACACACACACACACACACACTCTCTCTCTCTCTCTCTCATGGGAGTCTTTATATTCATATCCTGTGAAAGACTTGCATTACCTCCTTATGTAATTTCCAGGAAGGAGCCTTATATTGAACCTCTGTCACTGAAAGTACAAACAATAAGTGTCTGACGAGAGGATATATCAGACATTATTGGCGGGATTTCAGATGTTTTTTGTATGTGCGTGTGTGTGTATATGCGTTTGCGTGTGTGTGTGTGTCTTGAATATTGAGTGAACGCTCCTCTTTCTGATCCCTTATAGCGTTTAATTCAATGTTTTTCTTATTTCATATTTTATCTTATGGGTACAAACACACTTCAAAAACAACTCAACAGCCATTTATTACAATATCCATGTGATGCAGTCAACAGATAAGTGACTAGAACACAACGAACTACCCCTCACAGTCACTAACCGTAAACCATTATATAACAATTACTTCCTGTAAACCTTACCCCCAATAGTCATCACCAGCCAACCAAAGCGTAAACATTGGCACTGTAACATCACACAATTCCTGCCACACAATATCCATACCAGAACAGTTTAATGACCCACTTGTGAAATGACATACCTCATTTACCATCACACAGCCCTTACATAACACCATATCATGTGGCTCACACTCATACAAAACAATGTTATCACCTGACTCGCTCACATAAGTTAATGAACTCCCCTAGTCCTGGGTGTAAAAGCAGGGACAAAATACGGTGTTTAGACTTCCATCTGTTTTTAAGCCAGGTAGTCAATTACCACAGCTATAACTTAACTATTATTTGAATAAAAGAAAATGTCCGAAATAGATACAACTTTCTATAAATAATCTTAATTTGATGTTACTTTCTATTTAAGAGAAATCCTTCAATGAGCTTTATAAAACGACTGGAGCTGCATCCCTGTCTTAGACCTCATGTATTTGAGGAACTAATAACGATATACACAGTAGAATATCCAATATTAGTATCACTAAAATTCAACCATATTGCTCGTGTTCAAAAGCCTGTTGCAGATCTGATGACTTGTCTTCTGCTGTCACACTATTCAAGACCTGGTGATGGGTCTTGGCATATCTAAACGACAATACGTCCTGAACGATATTGTTAATTAATGACGCGGGAAGTAGATATAATGATTTTGATGTAACCCGAAGCTGTAACATAACCATCGCGTGCTGACAGGGTAAATTATTGTTAATATTATTCAAGTAATAAAACGTCCAACTGAGTCTCACGGTCATTAATGTCACCGTGTTCGTTAAAAATGCCTTGAGAAATAGTCTTTACGTATTCGTTGAAAATTTGTGAATCATTTTCCTTGTGTGTGTGTGTGTGTGTGTACACGTTCGTGTGTGTGTGTACACGTTCGTGTGTATGTACACGTTCGTGTGTGTGTACGTATGTGTACGTGTGTGTGCGCGTGCGAGCGTGTGTGTTTGTGCGTGCGTGCGTGTGCTGGATTGCACTTGCTGGATATAATTTAATAAGACGAAATAATATTTCGCTTGGATTGACGACAAAAAACAACAGCTGAAGAAGGCAGTAATGGGAAATAATCTGAAAAAGTTCTAACTCATACAATTCCTCTTCATACAAACTGTCAGTATACCAAGATTACGTGTCACCTCACCAACACCTCGACCACCATGAGTCAAAGACTGTCCATTGATAAAGACATCAACCTTCATGTTCACTCAGGGTAATTTTCTCGGTCTTTCGCACGAACCTAAATCTTCCTTACACTATTTTGATGACACTTATATTGATGACAAATAAATCTTCCCTTAAGATTTACACCGAATTTTCATTAATTCATTTGTGGTGTAAATCTCAAATTAAATTAGTTATATAGAAGTGAATATGAGAGCTGATGTTACCAAGGAAAATAACAAGTTTAAATTTAATGACGAGTTGTACATTTGAAACAGCATATATATATATATATATATATATATATATATATATATATATATATATATATATATATATATATATATATATATATATATATATATATATATATATATATATATATATATATATATATATAGTACATTTCAGGGTTTCCGTCAGAACCCACTTGACTGCGAGAAATTGACAGCGAGAAATTGGCTGCGAGAGACTGACTGCCGTTTGAGACTGCCGTTGATGATTGAGGCTTGGCGATTGTCGCCTTCGGAACGATCAGTGTAGGCTTGTCACTGGTTAGCGGGGTAGCAAAGGATCTCTTGAGTGAACAAGTGCTCCCGACAACTAAAACGACACGGGACCAGCATCAGCAGTGGGTGATCAGTTCTTACCACTTGGGTGCACAACACCACTTGTCCTCGGTCAGCTAGAAGTATTACCTACTGGCCATAGACACCTGCTGGCGTTCTCTCTTCCTGCCCATGGACGCACTGGGAGTACACTGAGGCTATCTGAGTAAATTAATGGTCACGCACTGAGACCATGAGTCTAGGGGATACCTTGAGGAACATTTTATCTCCCTTAT